>NC_048913.1:3753640-3862856 GCF_011077185.1 Oxyura jamaicensis | reverse complement strand
TTTTTTTTTTTTTTTTTTCTGCTTCTCCTTCTTGTTTCCTTCTCCTCTGCATCCAGGGAAAAGTTTGAAGACTCTTATGTCCAAAGGAATCTTACAGGTACATCCTCCAATCTGTGATTGCCCTGGGTGTCGAATTTCGTCTCCAGTGGTAAGATTATCGTTAAATATGTGCTTTAGTTAAGACATCTCCCCTCTCCTCCGCCTCCTCCCCTTAAAAAAAAAAAAAAAAAAAAAAAAGAACAAACCAAAAAAAAAACCACCCCACCAGCCCTTTGCTTCTGTGCCCTGCTGGGAGCTGCCAGTCCCTGGGGCTGCCAGCGCTGCTTGCAGACAGAGCAGGTGGGCAGAGAGGTGTTTAACCTACAGGCTGCGGCGCGGTGGTGTGGCTTTCGGGGGCAGCTGGCTCCGTGCAAACGGCCAGCCGTTCAGCAGCTCCGTCCTTATCCTCACTCCTTGATTTTTGTGTGTTTTGCAGAGGTGTAAAATGGATAAATAAAGCAGACGGGAATTGCAAACGCACCCGCGTGCTAGAGTCAGAACAGCCACGGTTTACAAACCATTAATGATTTTTTTTTAAAGCTAAGCTGAAGGAGGAACGAGCTCATCTTAGACATTCACAACTTTTACAACATTCGTCTCGTAGATCGCTGCTTTTGTAGATGTTTACAGCACAACTTTTGGGTTCCCCTCTGCCTTTATCTTGAGAACTTCCAAAATCTCAGTATGACATCAGCAAAGATGCTGGTGCCGTAAATAAAAACCTACTGAAATCGTAGTCAACCGAGGCATTAAAACCAGTTCTTCGCGTGCAGGAATAACCATTAAATACAGAAATACCAAAAGGTGATGGCAGAACTGATGGTTCATGGAACTGAACCAGGTCATGGTCTGAAAAGCCAACCGTGACTTAGAACGTTGTTGTCAGTAGCACTGTGGGAACAGCTGCCACTTGCAATTTGCTTCCTTTAATCCACTCAAATCACCCGTTTTTTTCTTGTATTGTTTCTATGGGATCCGAGGGACGTTCTCGTTCCCCACGCAGCATCTTCACGATGCTCACGTTGGACTTGAGAACTGAAATGCTTTCTGCGTGGCGTAGATATGTGCGTGTGGTGTGTGTCTACAGACACGGGCGCAGCCGTGGGATCTGTCAGTGGGGTCAGGCTGGGGGAGCAGCCCCCCGGCCCCACCGGGCTCCCAGGTACAGCTACGCTGCCCTACGCGGTATCCTAAACCCAGCAGGGCAGCCGGACCAAAACCTGGTGTTGCCGCAGGACCGCTGTCGTTCCTCTGAGTCTGGGGGCAAAGTGGGACGCTGCGTGGTAAGCTTGCTGCCGCGCTGAGCCCTGTGTATGCCGTAGTCACCAATCTGTACGGACTGGAGGCCAACGAGCAGTGATCTGAAGACCAAAGTGAATCGCAGCCCTTGCTGCTGGGGCTGAGAAGCGCCTGGCCAGGCGATGCTGGCTGCTTGTCATTTGCTGCGTAGCGAGTTGTGTGGAGTGGTGGCCAAGAGGCCACCTTGTACTTCCCTAGCAGCAGCATTTTTTAATAGATGCGCGGGGATGCTGTGCATTTACAAAGGGAGGCAGCTGGGCATGGAACAAAGGCTATATTAAAGTGGCTTTTAAAATAGAACTGAATTTGAGAAGTTCAGACAGGGAAAGGAGGGTTCGTGTAGTTTTGGGAGAGGAGAAATGAATCCCCCTGGGCTCGGCTCCTACTGCTTCCCTGCTCGTATGAGCTGCTTGCGGGGGGTTTGGTGTCAGAATGCGCACAGCAGGGCCAAACCCCAGCGAGAGCTTTCATCCAAACCGTGTTTCTCGGTGTGTACTGCATTTTCTGGGCTGTAATTAGACCGTAGTCCTGAGCGAGTGACAATTTCACGTATGGAACCTGAAAGCTTTTGGTAGTGCCTTGTAGCAGCTGCGTGTGCTGCGCATTCAAAACAGTGACACAAGAAAGGGGGTGCCCACCCCTCCCCACGTAGCGATCCCAGGTGTACCACTGCCCAAGCGTGGAACCACCTTGTGTTTTGTAGCGTGGGTAAGTAGGGATGTTCGGGGCACCCTGGGTGCTTGCGTTCAGATGGGGGCACGGTGATGGGGAGCTGGCTCCATCCTCTTCCTCCCAGAGCGAGGTCGGTCCCAGGAGAGCAGGACCCCCAGCCCCCACCTCGCCTTGGCGTGGGGCTGGCTGGCTGCTGGCGGCTCTCCGCATCCTGCCCTTCTCGCTGCCGATGCCAGCAAGAAGAGGCAGCGCTGCAGGGCTCGGGTCGAAGCCCCCTGAGCTCGGGTCGGAGCCCCCAGCCCTGTCTGGCGCCACGCTGCCCCCCCCCCGCCTTTGGGGCCAGCCCTGCCGGGGGCTCCCCCGCCGTGGCTGGGGAAAAGAGTGGCGCCCGGCCCCCGCCGCGCCGGGCTCCGTCGCCCCCCGCCGCCCCGTCGCAGCTCGTTTGCTGCAGCTGCAGACAGCGGCCGGCGCCGGGGCCAGCTCCGCCACCGACCGCTGGTTTCCTGCGAGGCGGAGGGGGAGCAGCCGCGGCGTGCCGGCTGCACTGGCGCCTTCTCCCCCCGGGCAGCAGCCGCCCCCGTGCCGGCATCCATCCATCCATCCATCCGTCCGTCCATCCATCCATCCACCCACCCACCCACACATCCATCAGCGGGGACCAGGGGGAGCCGCTGCCGGACGAGAAGGCTGTGTGGAGAGGCTTGGGGGGCCCTCGGGTGGAAGAGGTTGTGGGGGGCACAGGGGGGACCCCCGGGATGGGGGGAGAAAGGAAGGTCCCGAGGGGAGGGCAGGGATGCTCTGGGGGGACAGCACGACGTGTTCTTCCCCCCAGCTCTGCCAAGAAGGGGAGTGGGGTGCTGCATGTTCCCCCCCCACCCCCCGTGTGCCCTCCTGGAGGGTGGCTGTGCCCCCCATCTTCCCGTCCTCCTTTCCCCATACCCAGCCTTTGCACCAGAGCTTTCCCAGATCCGGAGGGGAGGCGCCGCACAGGTCTCAGTCCCTGCAGTGTTTTTGGAGGCGCGGGATGCCAGGCGTCCATACAAGAGGTTTTGAGGAGGGGCCTGCCCCCACGCTCGCACACGTCAGTTCTGGGCAGACACAGCTCGTCTCTCTCGGAGCCCTGGATGCCTTCCAGTCCATTCTGGTGAAACCCGTTCCCTGCAGGGTTCCCCCCGTCCCCTCTGCGCCACGCAGCGCTCCCCAGCACGACGTCTCCGCTTTCAGACCCCCAGCAGGGGCCGGGCTGGACGCTCCCTCTCGAACGTGACCTGTGCTTGCTGGCGGTGGTCTGTGCGGCCGGGCAGAGGGGGGAGCCGAACGATTTGTGTCGAGAGCAGCACTAAAACCTACTGCTAAAACAAAGCGCCTTGGGTTTGCAAAGTCTGGCATCGCGTGTCCAGTATAACAGAGGGCAGGCGTTTCCTACAAGACTTTTACTTGGGTTGTTTCCCTTGTCGGAGCGACCCTCGCTGCGTACTTGATGCTAGCCGTGCTGGCTCTGAAGGTGTGCTAGGGCTGGATGTCAAGGACTCCTCATCCTCTTTTCCCGTGGAAGGGGTGGCTGTTTGAAAGGCTGCCCGCGGTGGGCTTTGAGGTCCAGGTCACAGGTATGGAAGGCAGGCAGGCTTCTAAAAAGTCTTATTTTTAAACGTGCCATAGCTGCATTCAAGCAAAACAGAAAGCACGATAGCACGATAGAATGTGTTTTGTTTTTAACTGCGTTTCCTTCGTTGCGTGTCGAGACACATGGTAACTGTGCATAACTTGGCCAATGACGATGCTGATTTGTTTGGTTACTGGGGTGGTGTTTTGCTCTTGATTTGATTTATATGCGCTTCTTTTTATTTGCTGCTTCTTTGCTTGCTTGTTGTTGCTTTCTTTTGATGCCCCTGAAGATAAGGCGTTAGTCCAAGACTTTGTCAAGGGCGGGAAGAGTAAAGATGTGCTTATTTAAAACCAAGATGACAGCAATCAGCAAAGGCCCTGTTATTTAGCCCTAAGACCGCCGAGCACTCTGCTGCCTGCCCGTTCGGAGGGGCAGGGGCTCCGAGCCTCCCTCCATCACGGCCTGACTTCTGGGGCCCGGCTGCAGCTGCAGGCACTGCCGTGCCCCGGGGATGCCCTCCTGCCACCGCTTCTCCACAGCTTGCTGGAGAGCCAGGAGCAGATCTACGTGGGGTAGGGGCAGCAGTGCCACCAAGCCCCCTGGGCGCTGGGACCCAAATTGGGAGGCTGCCCCCAAACGGGGATTGTGCCACGCTGGGCGTGAGTCTTGCGAGAGGACTTTGCTGCAGAAAGAGGACTTCACCCGCTGCTGGAAAATTTAGTTGGCTGCCTGTAGAGGCAGGATTAAGTCTGGAAATTTACTTTTAACTGAATAGATTAGATTTAGGTTCCTTCCTGAGCTGCCGTGGCCTCAAGGATTGGAGCTGGAGTATCTTGGGGTTTACGTGAAGGAGGCTGTTCATAACTTTGCCTTTGCGTCTCTGGGGGCTGCCTTATGAATGTGCAAAAAGCCCCTCTGTAAAGCAGACTTATAAACCTTTTTATCCCCCCAAGGTCTTTGGCACAGTCTGTTGATTTTTATTTGTGGTTTCATGCTGATTTGGATTGTTGCTTTTAATCCAGCACATTTTAGTTTAGGTTAGCATTTGTTGGAGGCTTTTTTTTTTCTTTTTTTTTTTTTCTTTTTTTTATAGACTTTGCTCAGGTGATTTTTAGGGCATGTGTGTTGTACTGGAAACTTCTAACTGACATCGGAGCTCAAACGTTTATCCCAAATCCATCAGGCAGCACCTCCACGGCGAGAGCGGGGATACGGCACGTTGTGCTTCTAGGTGGAGAGCCCGCAGCTCCCGTCCTTACTGGGAGAGGTGAGAGGCTGAGCACACAGCCTCAGCTTGCAAGGTTCCCAAATCCAAGGGCAGCCGGAGCACGTCTGTGTGCTGCTCTCACTGCAGGGTCCCCCAGACCAGCCGTTCTTGGGTCATTCAGCACGTTGCAAGGGAAAACTGGCAGCTGGAGCCGGGGATGGGTGCGGGTGAGAGGTGGAAGCTGTTCCTGCTGGTCCTCAAGCTCAGCTCGGGGACAGGGCACGCTGCCACTGCCTGGTGCTGTCCGGCGTCAGAGGTTTGGAGGGTGGCTCGTGGAGAACAGCTAGTTGTTGTTTTACGCAGGGGCAGAACAAACCCAGATCAATAGGACTAAGAGTGCCAGCACAATACTGAAGGATTTAATTTTGTGGATTATTAAATACCCTGTGGAAAGGAAAATATTAATTGGATTGCAGTCTTGTGAGTGAACAGCGGAGATGTATAAGCAGCTATGGCTTAGGAAAATAATTTTGTCTTCCTGTGGATTTTAAAGAGGTCCGAGGGGGGGAGGTTTGCTGTAGCGCAAAGGCAGCGGTGAAGAATTCTACTTTTTGGTGAAGAACGAGGAGAAACTTAGTGCTGGAGGTCTCGTGTGATGGAAGGAGAGAGGAAGCTCTGTCCCTGAGCTCAGGTTAGTGTCTGTGAAGTGTGTGAGCAATGGGCCGGGCTGACCCACCGGCTTTTGGAGTGGTGCCGGTTCCTTGGGAGAGCCAAGGGGAGCATCACCTCTGCCACGGCCTGTTGTGCCCTGCGGTGGCCTCAGGGTTTTATGCATGGAGGCAGGATGGGTTTTGCAGCCAGCACCGCGTGCCTGGTGAATGTTGGGTTTGTGTTTCACCAGGCCTGGAGAATCTACTGCAAGAAAGTTGCACCTGGGAAGAAAGAAGGATAAATAAATATATAAAGCAGTGAAAGCAGCAGCATCTTGTTAGCGGTGTGTCAAGGGCAGTGTAAAGGTGAGATAGGATAAGTAATTTTGCTGTCAAAATTATTTAGAGATGTCATTAAACTGCTTAGGGCTGTCTCTGCTGCTTCAGGGCACAGACACCTGGTTTTAATTTGCAGTGGTCTATGTCCAAACCTGCTGGCCTTATTCAAAGGGATCAGTGCTAATTTGGAGCCTGGTGGCAAATGCCTTTCGTGAGCACGGGATCTAAATGGCAGAGGTGACTAAAGGACCAGAATTAACTCCCTCATAAACTCTGTTCATTTTTCTTTTCCTGGGGTTGTAAAACCCTAACCTAGTTAAGTTTGCAGAGCCGATGAACTTTTCAGATTGCTTGTTCTGGTTCAGCTCTGGGGGAAGGAGAGCAGAGAAGCAGTCTCGTATTGGCCCCAGACGTTGGCAAAGAGACCCACGCTGTTCCTAATGAAATAATGCTTGGTCGGAATTTTGCGCTTGCAAAATGACTTTGTTTTGTCTATAATTCTTTTTCCTCCCCCCTTTTCTCTCCCCCTCTCTCTTCCCCTCCTTCCTGCATTGTCTTGTTCTGTTCCTTATGCACAGTCTGCTTCCTTTCTCTCCAAAACTTCTTGCCACACCGCAGACACTGGTGCTGACTCTCGTTTAGCATCTCTGCCCTCTTCGCTCCCTTCTTCCTCCTCCAGGTTGAAGTTCACCATCTTCACCGAGTCAGCATCTGGAGGAACACCTTTCTCACCATTTTGGGGCTCCTTCCTCTTTGGAGCTATTCAGCTTCCTCACTTCTGGTAGTGAAAAACTCATTATCAGGTTCTGTGTCCCAAATTTGTGTTAAGGGTGATGAAAAGACATCTGAAGAGTTATTTGTTGGTGCAGGTTGTAAGTAAACGGGAGAGCATCCTCTTCAGCTCCCCTGCTTTGCTCTTTCTCTGCTCTTGTCTGAAGGTAATTCTGTAGGTTCCACCTCCACTGCTGGAGTAACAACGCGTTTCCTTTCCTTTATTTTTGCCTCTGGTATTTAAAGCAAACAAACAAGCAAAAAAACAGAACAGAGAGGAAATTACACCTTCCCCTCGGTCATAAATATAATGCAATGTGGGATTTTGTTGTAACAAGTCTGAGGAGGAGGAGGGATGGATGAAGGGAATTCCCCGGCATGGAAGGTTCTTGTTCATTTATTGTAGCTCTAGTCAGCGTGGAGCTTGTCACTTTTCCCGATTTTGCTTTATTTCGCACAAGCAGACAGAGCTGCAAAATCCAGGAACACCTTCCAGCCAAAATATGCGCTTTTGACTTGCTGTATGAAAATATTCCTGCATAATCCCTCTGTTTTAAAGTGTCGAGATGGCTTCAAGCAGCGTGCAAAGCAGACTTTTCCAATCCTCTGTATCTCCAGCGAGGCAGACACCTGCGTCTGCATCCTCCAGCACGCCGCTCGCTGGAGGCAGCCTCCCTTGGTGCATCGCGTGCCGACGGCAGCGAGCGCTGACTGCCGTCCCCAGGGCTGCTGTGCTGCAGCATCGGAGCAGGGGCTCATCCAAACCGCCGGGCTTCTTCCAGTGGGGTGCTTGCCAGAGAAAGGTGAGCAGGATTTGACCCCGAGGTGCAGCTGGGAAAGGGAACGGTGAGATAAATGGGCGAGCAGCAGGCAGGGGTGGAGGCTAAGTGTCCCGCCGCTCCTTGAGGGACTGAAGAGCTGAAAGCTCCCATTATTTTGCACACTAATTGTCCGTATTTGTGCTGCCGCAGCAGCTCTTGCTAGTGGAGATCTCCCATGTATTTGGCCAAAGTTGCTGTATTTATCAGCACAAGTCCGCTGCTCAGCTCTGCCGAAGTGGTGCTGGGACAGTGATGTGGAGCAAGAGGCCTCACCATGGCCCAGTAATCTGAGAGCTTCATGGTGCTGCCTTGTGTTTTATCGCCTTGAAAACTGGGGGAAAAATGACTTTGGAGTAAGATTTCTTTAGTACTTTGAAGAGTGACAGCATTTTCTGTCTTTAGATGTAAGTCGATGGGCTGTACCCATTATTTTTGCATTGCTCTGGTCAGTTGGGAAGGCAGAACCTTCCTTCAGTAGTTTGCAGATAATTAAGCAGGAAAAGTTCAGAGCTTTTGATGATAGAAGAGACACTCGCCAGCCCTTTGGTCCAGAAAATACGTCTGCTTCTAAACTATTTCTGATGATGGCACCGCAACAAAGTCGTGTGTTGGCTCGTAGCTGATTCCCGGCGTAGTGTCGGGAGGTACGATCGCTTCGGATCGTGTAAGGAGCAGCTCAGGGATTTTAGACAGCTTCGGCTAACTCGGGCCTCTTAATCACCGCAGCTTCTTCGTATAAAACTTTTCTCTTGAAAGAAAGCAGACCACCCCGCCCCAGCCCGAGTGGCTCACCCCTAGGAGCTCGTGTTTACCACCGCGTCCCTGGGGCCTTGCAAATTCAGAGTTATGAGCAGATTCCTCTCCAACAGTAGCTACTGCTCTGCCTATCTCTGCCCATCAAATTGCAAAAACTCCCTTGTAACCCCATCCTTTCTTTTTATCAGGCGATGAATGCGATAGGTGGTACTCAGCTCGGCTGGAGCTGCTTTTGCCGTGTTGCCAGGGCAACCGGAGATAGCCCCCGAAGACAGGAAAGGGCAAGCATTCCTTTCTGCCACCGGCTGGAGCATCGGTGATTGAATGAGATTAGATGGAATTAGATAATCCTGAAATTCACAGTGATTTGACGCCAGACCTTTATTAAATAAGTAAAAGTACCAGCCCTTATAGGAAAAATGAATTCTCGTAGATCAATAACTTTTCCCACCATTTGTCACAGCTGTGATTCTGAAGATCTCTTTCTCTGTGATATGGGGTGAACCACACAAACCTTTTTTTTCTCTGTCCCAGAGGGAACTATGATATCAATTCCTCATTTATTTCCCCCTTGTGATTCACCCACTTAACCATAAAGTACACTCAGAAAGGAAAGCACTACAAGATTCTTCAGTGATGGTTCAATGAACTACAGCTTACAGGAGTTACTTAAAAATTGAACACTGGCAGTCTTAACCATAACTGTGTTCTAGGGTCCTTTTTATTTTATTTTTTTTTTTTTAAAGCTGAGTGCTGTGAACGGCCGTGTAGTTTTTTGTTCCTTGTGTGTTCGGTGCCTAAAACTGCTGGGACCTCATCTGTGCTTGGCATGTGCCTCGCTCAGCTGCAGTAGAGTTGATAACACTGTATTCTGACTGAAAGTAGATCTGGGTAAAACGAGCATGGCTGTGTGAATGCAGGACTGGACTTTGATCACAATCAGTCTAGATTTACATCAGTTTGACTCTGCTGACTTCTTTTTCATCTTCAGCCTGGCACGGCTTGCATCAAAACTTAGCCTGCATCAGAGGATGCCCAGCGGAGCATGGAAAATTTGGTGCCTTCTGTCCCGCAAGCAGTTTTGTTTCTTATCGAGCTAAATTGGCTCTTTCTGAGCCAATTTAGGGGTGGTTTGTTTATTTTTGCAGAACGGGTGCTGTCCTTTGGGTGCAGCTCCCACCTCTGCTGAGGTTTTTGCAGGCATAGGGGACAGAACGTGGTCTCAAAGCCATCAAGAAGGAGCATATCCGCAATGAGGGCAGCCTGCCTACCCCCTATGAGGATGCTTTTCATTCTGAACAAAAATCTAATAAACTAGGTCTGTTTTTTAAACAAAAAACCAATGCAATTCCTTAAAACATTTTTGGCTCGAAATCCTTGAGCTGGTAATTCAGGGCTGTAAATCTGTGTAAGTCTACCTGCACTTGTTTACATCAGCACCGTGGATCTGGTTTTCTGAAGTCTCACTCTGAAGGAAATCAGCCATAAGCACTGCAGTCCCCTTGTGGGTGCAGAGGGCAAAAATCTTCCTTGCTTTGGGAGGATTTAGTTTCATTGACGTCTCTGCTATTGCCTTTAAAACATTATAGAATTTTTTTAAAGTATCTTAAAAGGATATTTGAAATTATATACTCTACAAGGTACTGTGCTTTTCCTCTAGCAGTGCTGAAAAGCTAATTTATGGAGAATCATCCCATTGTGTTGGTGGGACTCCTAATACCCTGGACTGTGTCACATCAAGGTCTAGAACTAAGGATACATAAGGACACAGGCAGTCTGAATTGCCACCCCTGCCTTTATTCAGGATTCAAAGGCACTGAAGAAGGCTGAGCGATGAGCTGTCACATCCCACTGGGAAGCAAAGCCAAGGCTCCTCTGAAATGCAGAAAAATCTGGGATCTGGGTCTTTACCCCGTGACAGAAGACGATTCCTGCTTGTGATCAGGTTTCTCACCTGTCCTGCCGGCCGTCAGCTCTGGCTGCTTTGGGAAACGAAGCCCCAGTGTGCGAGGCAGAGGAGCTGCTGCTGCATCCATCCAGGGCAGAGTACTGCTGGAACTACCGGTACGTCCCACTGGAAGAGTAGGAAACAGTACGAAAGGAAATGAGCCAGGCGTTCACGTTTTCTTTAGGTGGCAGCTTCACCTGGGATAATTGTGCCCTGTTGCCTAGAGGTCTGCCCCATGGGACCCCCAACCAGCTCTGGGGGAACCAGGATTCTTCCTGGGAAGACTCTGGCTGTGTAACTGTAACAGCGGCGCAGGATAAAGACCACACATGTGTTCAATACATAATAAAGTCTAGGTATCGGTTGCTTCAGTGATTTCCCATGTTTGGAGACCAGCCTCCACCTGGGGAGGTCTCTCCGAGCTGACAAAGGAAAATCAATTGGAAACACACACGGTGCAGAATTCCTTGTGGTGAGGATTGCACTCCAGCTTGAAGCTGCTTGCATGTTTTAAATTGTACCCTGGAGAAGCTGCCCTTAATTTGTTGGAAGCGTACTTTTCCTCTTATTTTTTAATGCCATCTCAGTGCATGATACTTTTTCTTAAATGCTGCATTATGTGAAGGCTCCTTCTCTGTCTGGATGGAGCTAGCTGACACCAAAGAACATAACAAACTTGGGTGTTCGAGGCTCTTCTGTGGGTTGGCGCTGGGGAGACGCCTGGTAACCATGCAAAGCACGGGGCATTTGGAGAGAAAGACTTTGCTTTGGCTGGTTGCTATTTATTACCGCTGAATCCCAAAATAATAGACATCAGATTTTGAGATGTCAGTTGGCAGCCATCCTGCTGCATGTTCCCATGGGCAGACAGGCATGGAAAGCCAAAACAAAGCTATTCAGACTCGGGATTTGATGAAGAAAACCTGATCTGTAATGGCAGAATGAAACCCACAGCCTGCACCGCGGGACGGGCGTCCTACGAGCTCTGGCTCTGGCGGCGGGGAGCGGTGGGCTGGCAGTCAGGTGTCTGCTGGGGATAACCCACCGTGCTTTCTCCAGCCTTTGTTTCCAAAAGCAGCTTTTTAATCTGGGTTGTTGGACTTGGCTTACCAAGCAACATGCTTTTCTCAGGGCCTAAATACCTTTTATTGCCCTTCACATCAGAGGGCCGTGCGATGTTTGGTGCCTTTGCATGGCCCTCGGAAACGTGGGCACTTTCCGTGATTCAGCTTCCCCATGTGCAGGCTGGGGAGAGCACCGCTGGTACTGCTTATGGAAATCAAATCTTTAGATTTCTGGGTTAAAAGGACAGGAGACCACTGTCACCATCAAGTCTAAGGTCTGGTACTATAATAAGAAATAGGACTTCCCCAAACCGGTTCCTGTTTATGGTGCTTGCCTTTGCAGTGTTCTTTTGAAGGAAAGCATGCAGGTGTGATTGAAGGTCCTTTTGTGTATTGATCCTAATAAATAGTTTCAGTGGGTAGCTACTCGCACTATTTAGGAAACACTGATGATATTGCTACTTTGGGTTTGTTCCGTGGCACATTCCTGCCACCTGGTCTCCTTACAGCTTTGTATGTTCTTCAGAACTCTTCTATACCCATCATGAAGCCACCTCCCAGCCTTCTCCTTGGTGCGTTAAATAGAGCGAGGTCCTTCAGGCTCTCCGTGTAAGGAGGCGATCCCAGACCTTTCATCGTCTGCATTGCTGCTCTGTGAAACCTTGCACTGTATCAGCATCCGTCTCGAACTGTTGGCTCTGAATTCAAGTGGTGTCAAGCATACGTGTATGTGTACATGTCTGAGTGTACGTATACGTGCACACGTGTCTGTGCACACTATTAGCTTCCTGCTCTGGCATTTACACGTTCACATCATTGATACAGCTGGGGCATAGCCCATGATAAACCTCTTTCACCTGAGTTCCACCCCAACCTTGCACCTTGTTCAGAGTCCCTTTTTCCTGGGGTAACGTTCCCAGCTGTTTAAACGCCAGCTTCTCCCTCTGATGTGTGTCTGTGACCCTGGGATTTCGATACTCGCCATTAACTCGCACATCCTGTGTTAACCACCGAACACCAGTGATGACTCTCTTTTCTTCCTGGGTATCGATAACAATATTACAGAGAATTGGTTACGTGCTTATATTCTGGGATCTTTTTATCACCTTTTAATCCAGTTAACTTGTGCTGTGTTGGCTGGTAGTGCTCTCATTTCTCATTCAAACAGTCGTGTGGTGTAAGATCAAGTCACTTGCAGAAATCTAAGCATGATCGGCTCAGCAAAAAAAGATACCGTATTAGTTGAGCATCTTTTCCATGAACAAACCTTAATTTGCAGAAATTATATCACCCTCCTTTAATTTATTATCGCTTGTCCAGTTTCCTCTATTTCATTATTTCTCTTGGGGGTTATAAAATAACTTGGATTATCCTGTTTATGCTTTTTAAAACGCAGGCCCAGTGCTATGTTTTCCCGTTTACCTTGGATTTCCTCATTGTTCTGAGACTCATTAAAGATCAAAGTCAAGTATATAAAGAACTTCCCAGGCTAAGTCCTGAAACTCTCCGAGTGCAAGTGATCCAAGTCTGCTGATTTAGAACTATATAATTTCAGAAGTTTCAGTTTGGAAGCCTCCTAATTTATTGCTGGAATGAAAAGCATTTCATTTTCGTACCAAGTTAGAGCTAGCTTTTTCTCCCAGTGCAGAAATGAAATATTTATTGAACATTCTGATGTTTTTTCTGCGTTTCTGACAGTTCTACCATTCCCGTCCAGTTACAGGCTGAAACCATTATTACCTCCTCTGCTTAATAAACCAGTGTTTACAAACCAGTTTGGAATTCTCCAGCGAAAGAAGGAATTATTAAAATTACCAGTGCAATTATTCAAGATTAGGATCTTTATAATGGGCGAGGAAGCAGAGGCCTTCCCCATTACAAAGGGCCCTTTACTGCGCGTTACGCTGATGAGATGTCCAACTGCCTTAACGTCTGTTACTCCTTAGTGTTTGGTTTATGTCTCCGCTGGGATTTCTGCTGCCTTTGCTTCCTGTTGTTCGGTGCTGGTTGAATCGGAAGCCCGGCGCGTGGCTCAGCTGGTGGAGCGCTAGGCTTCTGCGGAGGGCTGGATGCTTTCTCTTCCTCGGCTCAGCGCCGCTTGCCAGGCTGAGTGTTTACAGCCTGCGGGTTCAGGTAATGAATAGATGTGCCGGGCTTCAAAAACCCAACCTCTGTGGCTTTCTGATGAAAGCCAAGCCGTTTTTCCCCACCTGGATGCTGTTCTAGCTCACGCTCCTTGTCTGGCTGCTTCTGTTTTCTCCCGATCTTCCAGTCAAGCCTTCCCCCTTGGTCGCCAGCTTAGGAAGCAAGGTGAATTATCCGGAGGAGTGCTCACGGTGTGTGTTGTCAGAGCTCACTCCTCTTTAAACAAGCAGATCTGCCTTCCCTCGGTGTTTGCTTTAAATGCTCCTGGAAGGGTCTCAGCGTGGGGCTCCATGTGCAAGAGAACAGGTGGGGATGTGATGCACCCACAGCACACAACTTTGCTGCTCCTGGGGACACCCACGGGGGGACACCTCGCTGGGCACCTCGCTCTGCTCCGGGCTCGTGTTCTCCCAGCGCTGGCTTGTGGAGATGCTGTGCTGTTAGCCCGGGCTGGCGCGAAGCATCTTGATACCCTGTGAGCTGTGAAACTCGACATATGCCGAGACAGCAAGAGGAGGAGAATCTCTCCTTAAAGCTTCCTGGGAATGTTCTGACGGTATTTCATCTGCCGGGGGCTGCCGTGTCATTCAGGCTGATCCCAGTACGCCAGGGGCTTAGAATCAATAACGCCCTTGATCAGCAAATAATTCTACCTTGATCAGAGAATCCTGGTAATTAGAGCTGGAAAGGATGTATGGCATCACTCAGCCTGCTGCAGAGGGGCCAGAAGCACGCTGGCATCTACGTGTGTGCTTCCTGGGGCTTTTTGGGCCATTCTTGTAACGTTAGCCAGGCTGTGCGTTGTTATTTTCTGGAAGTACCGATACGAGATGCTCCACTATTTTTCTTCCTCGATAAGAAAATATGAAAAAGCCTGTTTTAAAAATGGAAAAGATGAGGGAGAAGTGGGGCACGAGGAGAGGAAAAATGACAACCTTTTTGGGGCGAAATTGCGTCCATGGGGATTCAGCTCGGAGCAGAGCTCAGCGAAGGCAAAAAAACGTGTTGTGTGTTGGCAAAGGACGGCGCTTGGTTTTACGCATCTCCTTGGTGGTAGCTGCGAGCAGGTTTTCGGTGGCACAACGCAGAGCAGCTGGGGGCTGGGTGAAGGCTTAAAAGGTTTATAAGTGAGCGTGTGGGAAATGGGTTGGAGCGTGCTGTGCCAGGGCCAAGTCTGCCCCGGAAGAGTTTAGTCATCGGCATGCAAAGCACCGAAAGGCAGGGTGTCACGCTGCCGGGGCTGATGCCGAGGGAAGGAGCTGTCACAGCAGTAGCTGCTCATTGCAGAGCTCCGAAAATGAGGAAATAAAGACAGCTTTTCAGTTTTTTTGCGTGGCTGTCTGTGTGAGCCCATCAAACAGGAATATGGCCGCTTGCCTACAAACAGATTAGGTTTTTGTTGCTTTTCCCACCTCTGTGATGCTGTAAGGCCTGGCTGGACCATGGATGGCACGATAAATCCGGTTTATATCAACGTGAACTTTGATATATCTTACCAATATCACACTCATGATTTGAATATTTAAACGTGGATGGCACACACGAAAATGTCGTTTAGCTTTTGCTTGCTTTACTTAATTATTTTAGATTTATACAACACCTGTCATTGGCTCGCAAGTGCCATGCAATTAATGAAACCTACCCATCACTCCAGGTGAAAATGGGCTAGGAAAAAACCTCAGGAGCCTCAGCTGAAGCCGTATAGGATGCCTCCGAGGGAAGCCTGCGTGGGTTAACGGGGGCAGGGACCGCACCAAAGTTTGTCTGGGCAGAAGGACGAAGGGAAACAGGGATCACACAGCCACAACAAAACATCTCGACCCGGAGGGACCAGGGGGGGTGTTCAGAAACCCGCGTGGCCCAGAGCTTTGCTTACAGTCGGGCCTCTCTGCGAGCTGCTGTTTCAGCACCTCTTGCAGGGAGCCTGACAGAGCCACGCCAGGCAGGGGGGGCAATTCCTGCTGCCTCAGCTCCCACTGGGATGCCCGCAAGGTTTGGAAGTGGTTTTGCATTCAATGTCTCAATTTTCCCCAGTTTCAGCCTTTCTTTAACAAAAAACTGTCAAGAAATGGTCTGAAGGGCTAGGGGGGCTTTCACGGCAGGGCTGGCTGGCTGCAGTCTGTGCTGGCTCCTCATTTCTCCTGCCCCTGCCTAGCCCCCAGACCACAGTTTTCAGCAGAATTATACAAACAACATTATATTGATTATTTCGGGCGCCTCTTGCCCACATACCCCATAGGAATTTGCAGCCCTTCTCAACGTTTTGCATATGCAAAATTTCGAAGAAAGGAAGAAGTTAATGAAAGGCAAGTTCCCGTAGGCGGCACTCAGCACAGGGAGAGCCTTTCCCCAACTTGGACGAAGCACTCTTGACCAGAGCAGCCTGAAACATGTTTGAGAGCATCCTCTTTCCCTTGGCACTGCTGAATTACCTCTTAATAGGCTGCAGAGAGCTGCAGCAGTGCAGCGCGAGCTCCCTTCCTGTAGACTAAAGGTCAAGCGTAGCCCCTTGCTGTTGCAGGCGGTGACACGGCTGTTCTGAGTAATTAGTTTAAAAAAATGCATATGTATCTTTGTGGTACCAGAAACGCTGACTAAAATCCAGAAGGAAATAACAAAGCAGTTGCCCATGTGCATCAGATAAAAATCGTTTCACTCTATGAAATATCTGCCGTGCCTTTGTAATAGAATTAGCAAGAAGGGAAAATGCCCGGTGAGTACAAGGCTGAGGCTGTCACACGTTTTTCCAAGTGTTGTCTTTAAGCAGCGGAGATCTCGGGGGTCAGGATTGTTCCTTTGTTCTGTCTCTCCAGCCCCGAGCACGGTGGAGTTGTGCCTGGGGACTTGTAGCTGCTGCTGCAGCCCAGTACCTGGGGATACAGCGACGGGGGTGCCTCGGTGCTCTCGTGTGGGTACCGGCAGCGATAAGGATCGCGTGGACCCGTGTAAAAGGGGCTGAAAAAATCCCACGCCTGGCAACACCAAAGGCAGAAACCGGGAGATGAGCTAATGGGCAAGAGAGATGGGATACGCTTTGTAGAGGACGGGGAGACATTGTCTGGGTGCTAATGAGGTGTTTGAGTTTTGGCCAGGATTAGATGGGGGCATTCTGCCTTTGGCTTGACAAGTTCAGCTGGAGAAGGGCCAGAAGACTTAAAGCTTAGGTCCTGGAGAGTCCAAGGGTGTGTAACACAGGGCAGAGCTACCTGCTGTCTCCTCGCTGTTCCCCGGCCTCATGTGCACAATTTTCCTGCCAGCGGAAGGCCGGCAGCACACAGGAGCGGACAGGGCAACTCTTTGGACTTGTGCTTTGCTTCCTTGCAGATAAGGTAGCAGATAACTTTATTTTCAGGAAAAAAAGTGAGGTGTGTTCCAAGCACGGATCGGCAGGGGAGGAAAAGACAGGAATTAAGAGTAAGCAGAGGGTGGCTCTGAGGAGGAAATAGCAGGTGAGAGGCAATTGCTCAGGAGCTGACGCTACACGTTCCTGATTTAAAAAGCATATTCACTGCTTGCCTGGTTGCTCCAAGGTCAGGAAGGCAGCAAGAGTGGTGCCAGCACAACAGGTCTGCTGGAAAATAAGGCGCCCTTGTGTGGTATCCCCCCTCCAGGGGAGGTGGAGCTCCTCTAATCTCCTTCCCCTTATCCCTCTTCCAGCTGACCTCCTGGGCTCGGTAAATAACATTTCAGGAGCCGCAGGAACCGGTGAACAATGAGCGGCCTCCCAGGGAGCCAGAAATTCCTTCCACCTAAATAGCAAACTTTGCAGTCTTTGCTAAAGAATCCACAGTTATTTTTCATTTAAGTGGTGGTTTGTGTTTTTTCCCCTCCCCGATATGGATATATGTACCGTGCCTCGTCTGTCTCTTCCCCTCCCACTTTAAATGTGATTCCAGAGGGGATTTTTCTGGACCTCCGGCTGGCACCCAGTGCCTAAACAGACCCAGCCCTCTGCCCGCTGGAGTGCCTGGTATTGGGTATTGCTGTGCTCTCCTCTTGTTGTTCAGGGGTGGCTCACCTGCCTGATTACAGCACAGAGGGAGATAGAGGGAGATTTGACTGAGCCTTTGGAAATGTCTGGAGGGATTTGTCCATCTGATCCCTATTTATTTTAATAGAGCATTCAGACCTCGAGAGCTGCCTGTCAGACCTGATTTTGTGTCTCCAGAACCAACGGGTGTAAGGTTTTGCTCACTTGATTAGCCCTTATTTTGGGTTTCTCCTCGTATCCATCAGCGTCTGGGTTTGCGGTGTTGTTTTGTGTGTTGTTTTTTTTTTGCCTGTGCAAAGACTGCATCCTAGAGTTGAAGTGATGCTGTTCCGGACCTCGGTATTTGTATTCTGCTTTTGTTTTGAGCTGGAGCGAAGGAAATCCAGAGGAACTCTTTATACCCATGTGAAGGAGACAGCATTCCCCTCCTGCTCATGGGGTTCCCTGGCCAGGCTCGGTGGCTGAGGTTTGCAGCAGGGATCCCCATGCCAGTAGCCCTGCACCCCTGGTTGCCTTCCCTTCCCTCCATCTCTGCCCCCTTGTTTCTCTCCCTTCCCTTGGCGAGTGTGCAGCGTCTCCTCCGCTGGCTGCTTCTCGCAGGGTGGGGTGAGGAAAGGGGGGGTGGTGGAAATTCCTGCAGTGAGCCCCAACCCTTCCACCCCCACGCACTACCCTGGGAGAGACCCAGACAGGCGAGGTGACTCAGCTGGGGCTGGCTGCGGCCTGGGGCTGCCGCTGGGGAAATGAAAGGCCCCCAGGCAAGGCAGCTGGGGGTGGCGGCTGCCGCTTGCTTTGCTTCTCTCTCTTTCTTTTTTCTTTTTCTTTTTCTTTCTTTTTTTTTTTTTTTTAAGCCCAGGGACCTCGCAGGGCGCAGGGGAGACGGCTGCTGCACGGGCTCCAAGAGCCTGTGGGAAGTAAAAAGGGAAAGCAAGGCTGCTATCAGCAGGCTGCAGGTCAGTCTGCAGGGGTCCAGTCTTTCACCAAAAATCTTGAAGATTCAGCAAATCAGAAGCGGTTGAAAGCCAGTGGCTGAACCTCCCGGGTTTTTGGCGTTATGTAGGTGACTCTGGGGCAAGGTCCACCAGAGCAAAGGACCCGGAGCAAGATTTGGGCTGAATCTGTCTGTGTCGGTCTCCAGATGGGGATGGCATTGACCCGTCTGCCTCCGGAGGTGGTGATCGTGGAGGGCGAAAGCCAGGTCTGCTGTCAGGAGTTAAGGGGCTCTGAGCGGGGCTGGGATGAGCAGGATGAGTGCTGTGAGACAGGCAGGAGGGACCCCTTGTTCCCTACCCCCTCGCTGGGAAACGTGGGGAATTACTCCCGTGCCTTCTGGACATGCGGGCGCACAGGTGTGCCTGCAGAAATGTGTGAAGACATGTGCGTGCTAATGGCACCTAAATATAGCAGCTGCTCCTCGCTCCTGTTAACCTGTCAAGTGACTCCTCATTCTCCTCGGCTTTGTCAAGCCGTAGGTATTACTCACTTCCATGGCTAATTCCCTACGGAGGGCCCCTAAAGAGGGTTAGAAAATGAGGCCTCCGTTGCTCTGGGGCACAAAACATCACGTCTTTTTTTTTTTTTTTTTTTTTTTTTTTCTCTCTGAATTTGGCTAATGAGAGGAGAAACTCCCGTGGATAGACTCGAACTGCAGACAGGCAGTCCTCAGACAGGTTTTTTCTCCATGGCAGCCGTCCTGGCGCCCTTCCGAGGAGGCGTGCGCACCGCTTCTTGCAACACCCTGCAACCGGCCCTGGGTGTCTGCAGGAAAGCCCAAAGCTGCTAATTGGGGCCGGCGCTTTCTGCAGGAGGAAGGCGTGATGGAAACGTGCTTAGGGTGGGATTTCACTTTCGCTTTCAGGGACTTCCTTTTCTCAAACGCAGACGCTCGCCGAGTAAAACCGAGCTGCTTAACAGCACACAAGAGGATCATGCGACCGCAGAGATGTCTGTGTCTTCTTGGAGCGGCGGGGGGGGGAATTAGGATTGGCAGAGTGTAATTGGTAAAGCTTGTGTTTGGCTGGGATTTTGATTTTAACAGGCCCAGAAAAGCGCCAAGCAAATAAGAAGAAGTTGGGACCTTAAATTTGCTCTCCAGCACCTCTGACGGCAGAGCATACCCGAGTACACTTATTCAAGAAGGAAGAGTGCCACCTATTGAGTCCCACATTTCCCCTCCTGGAGAAGGCTGAGTGTGAGCACCCCATCCGTGCAGGTACTTTGCAGGCACGGCTCCGCACCACTCACGTGGTGGGCAGGAGCCCCAGCCTGCGGTGCCGTACTCCTGCCAGGGGAAGCAAAGCGTGCCCGTTAAGAGCCGGGTATTTCGCATTACTGCGGCTGTGCCGTGTGTTAGAGGAGCAGATGTCAGTTGTTACAAGTTGCCACCAGCAATCTTCCAAGTAGAGACCGTTTTGTGGGGCAGGATCTATGTTTAAAGCGAAGAAAGCCCACAAGGCTTCCAAACAGTTCTGGGCGAGTTACGGTAGCGCTGCTTGGCGTGCATCGGGCTGTTTAAGGAGCTGGTGAAAGACACGAGGGGCCATGGGGCCGCTAAGTGCCGGCTGCATGGGCAGGGTTTGGTTCTCCACGCGGCCACCGTGGAGCCTCTGCCCATGGCCGGGGGGTCGCCAGGAGCCACACAAGGCAGCCTCGCAGCAGGCTTCACTTCCCACCTCAGGGAAATGCTTAAATGCCTAAGAAGGGAGATACCGGGTACCCAGACAAAATGCTTCACCTTTAAAAACACAAACACCCTCCTCCCCCTGGATTTCGTTCCTTTAATTTGGGTTCTGGTTTTTGCTCCTATGGGAAATGAAATTTTTTCCCCCTGCTCAGAAAACTCTTCCCTTTGGTATTTTTTTTTTCCCTTTGAGCTCCTTGGTTTTATTCTTTTGATGAATTATTTACCTCTCTTGGGTTTGGGGTTTTTTATATTCTCTTTGTGTTTATCTTCAAAACATACAACTCCCAACACTCCCTAATAACACACATCCTCCTCACGCTCCCCACTTCCATTCAGCACACATCGCAAAGCCACTGCATTTGTTGGTCATTTGTCTCCCCGTGTTACATTTATATATACGGGCGTGCTGTAAATCATGCGGTATCGCCTCGCGGCGCTCCAGCCGCGCGGAGCCACCTGGCAGCGTATTTCTGTGGGTAGTTTTGGTTTATCCTTGGCTTTGGTTGGTGCACGCTGTCTGAGCAGAACCTGTAGTGCTGGTGCTGAGCGATCCCAGTGGGCGCTGAGCGTTGCCCCGGTGCTCGCAGAGCACACCTGGGAGGGAATCCTGCAGACTGAAGGGTGCAGACTGCAGGTCGTTCCCAGCGAGGTTTCTTTCTCGGGGGCGCACTGGGGTCTGAGTGGTGGGAGCACCAGCCGTGGGGACAGGACCTTTCTGTCCCAGTCTTGCATCTTCCCCCAGTCTGCCGTGTGGCAGCGAGCGACTTGCTCCCCGCCATGCTTTTCCTTTGGTCTCACTTGTTTATCAAAGGGTATAAAAGTACTTTCAGGGATGTACATCAAGAACTGCGTGCCCTTTTTGCAAAAGCTGCTGGCCTTGAAATGAAAGGCCACGGCGAGCTGCCGTGCTGTTACCGACACGACAAGGCTGGACTTCAATGCTTGCGCACCTTGGCTGTTGAGTGAGAAGGACGGGATCCACGCCGTGCTTCCAGGAACTGCTCGTGGTGGAGCTGCTGCTTGGCTCCTTTCTGTCGCCATCGTCAGACCCACAGCGGTGCTGTCTGGCACCCATTTTTTATCCAAAGCAGCAGCGCCAGGAAGCCGACTGCACTCTCTGGGTTAGGCTCTCTCCTGGCACAGCTCATCAGCGAGTGTGATCTGGTTTCCGAGCAGGAGCAGGGTACGAGAGCTGCCTGATCTCTCAGCACTGATTTTGCTGGACTTGAGATGTGTCGTGGGGGCTGCAGTTACGGCACAGCCCATAGAGCTGCACCCCAGACATCCACATCCCATACCGATGGGTTGTAGGGGGTGCCTCTTTGCCTTGGCTAGCTTGTGTTAATAATCTGTGCGTCATCCTCAGTGGTGACAAACCTCCTCCTGTTGCTCCCGACCACGCTGCATTTGGATGGACTGAGGGCATGTCAGTCCTTAGCAGGGCCAAGGAGAAGGGAGGGAGTCCCTGGAGTGGCAGCAGCCACGCAGGAATTTGGCACACTTTTTGCCTCATGCCTGCTGCTCTCCAACTCTTTCATTAATTCCACTCTGTGCTGCAGCTGAAGAGCACATACTAAGGCTCTAAGGAGGCATGTCTAGTAGTTGTTCAAAATCAGTTAATTTTTTATTGGATCTGAAGTCAGACTTCATGGGCCAAATCCACCCCTGGAGGGCCGAGGGTGGGGAACAGGAGGCAGCCTGGGCTTTCTCTGGGTAATTGACTTGCTCGTCAGTGTCCACCCTCAGATTTGCACAAGAAACCTCCCTGCCTTTGCTTCTCCGCAGCGCTGGGGCTGAGAGGCCTTTGTCCCTGGCAGCCTCCGCCATCAAGATGCATTAAATTAAGCATACACACACACCGCAGCCCTGAGGCTATTAACCCCCCGCGCACACAAATAATCCGTCGTGGGCTAAGTAGAATAACTTATGTTTGGACCCTGCTCTCGTCCAATTCATTTCCACACCTGCGGGAGTGACCTTCAAAACTTGCTGGAGGCTCTGTCTCCAAAGTCGTTTTCTCATTAGTGGGAATGAAATGTATGGTGGGGCTGCTGCCGCGTCTCCGCAGCTCCGGAGAGCCGAGCACCGAGCAAGGCTTCCAGTCCCTGCCCTCGGATCGTGCCAGGCCCTGTCAATCCCCGTCAGCTTTCCAGACGCCCTGCTTCCCTGCCTGCTCCTCCTTTTCGCTCCGCAATAACGTAATTAAGATGAATGAGAGCTCCTCGTGGCACAGCCACGAAGGTTTGGGTGCACGGGGGCTGCTGTTTCAGGTGCCTGGATGTGCCGGAGAGCGGTGTCCGTGGTGCCGGCGGTTACTGGTGCTCCCTGCCACCCCTGCTCGGAGGCTTCTCTGCTCGCTCCCTGTCCTGATGGCTGCACCTGGGGCTTTCGACCAGGACTGAGTGCCGGAGCTGCTGGTGAGACCTTGTGCAGCCCAACCATTGCGTCTGGCATTGGCATTGATGCAAGTCATGCTCGGAGACCTCGGCTTGGACTCCTCGTTCAGGTGTTTTGTGGCCGACAGTCGCTGTTTTACACCACGAATACAGCCAGACCCTGCCCCCAAAGCATCCAACACACAGAAGGGGATGAGGCAGAATCAGCCCCTGGCCTCACCTGCGAGTAAGGAGGCTGGAGGAGACTTCTTCTTGCCGAGCAGTGTCCTCATGATGGACACAGCAAATGTAGGGAACGCAGCGTGTAGCAAGATGGCTTCGTTCACTTGAAGGACTCTTTTAAAACAATACAATTTATTTCCATCGTAAACGTGGTCTGGTGGCGGTGTTTCCTCCTAGCCTTCATCTCGGGCGTGCCATGTGCAGGTTTGTAGTGCCCTTAGAGAGTAAGGGGGAGAAAAAGCCCAAGCCCTCCCGTGGTGCTTCGGGTCCTTGCCATCCATCAGCCAGGGGTCAAAGCGACTGCAGATCATATGCTCGGGTCTCAAAACCTGCAGGAAATCAGTCTTTGTTACATGGAAAATAAAGCAGTCTATGGGGAAAATAACCATAAAAGTTCATTATTTGTACAGGAAAATCAATTTGTAGGCCAATTGACCAAATAAAGTAATACAATTTGCTGGGAAATTCCCTAGGTGTGGCAGGGAAATCACGGAGTGGAAATGGCAGCGGTGGCTTTAGAGGTTGTCTGGTGGTTTGGGGGTGGGAGGGATCAGGGGAAGGGAGGAAAACGGGAGAAAATTAAGGAAAGACAACAGAAAAGACTGCTTCTGCCCTTCTGCTGTGCAGCAAGCTGAAAGGAAGGCCCTAACAAAAGGAGGAGAAGGGGAAACTGTTTTTTTTTTGTGTGTTTCTTTTGAATATTGCAGAGGGTGTTGGAAAAAAGGTAGCAGTGTCACCACGAGTGTGGCAGCACGGAAGGAGCTGCGAGAGGCGGCACGGCCGTGGTGTGCGGGGAGTGACAGGGACACGACCTCCCTCGTTTCTCCCTCGTTTCGTGCCCAGCCCACCTTGGGAAGTCAGTTGCAGCCTGTGTGCATGGAGTAAAATCAGGTTTCAAAAGTCAGCTTTCAAACCTGACGCGTTGACACCGGTCAGGTTTGAAACGGCGAGGATCGATTTGTCAGTCGGGCTCCTCCAGTCACCCGAACAGATCCTTTGTGCTTCCTGAACTGGGAGGCTGTGTGGGCGTGCGCGTGTGAAGGCGATGAGACTGGGAGGGAGAGGGACTGGAGGTCTGCGTTTGGTGTAAGGGGTGCTGTTCTGACCACAGCACTAGGAGGCATTGCTAAGGCGGCGCAGTCCAGCTCCTGCGACAGCTGAAAAGGCTCCCCCAGAGCTTCTGGTGCACACCGGATGGGGATGTGCTGAGATTTCACTTGCTTTTGGCTCTCCATGACGGGGAAGGGGCTCAGGGGAGGCCATGGCTTCACTCCTGTGCAGGTCTGTAACAACAAGCTCCTTCCCGAGCCCTGAGTGGCACTGCACAGCTCCCCCTGCTTCAACAAACTCTGCCAGTCCCACCACGCCTGCACCTTTCTCTGTCTTGTTACTGGCAGTGTGAGATGTTTGCATAAACACCAGACTTTTCTTCTTTTTTTTTGTTTCTCCAAACGTGAAAGCAGCACCCTAATGAATATTTGGAGTTTTTGTGTTTGCTTTGGATTTCCCAAGTTTGTTTGGCCGTCGGGAGGGTCGAGTCAATCTGAGGAAGCTTTGTGGGCAGACCTGGCTGCTGCTCGCACACTAAGTGGCCGCCGTCTCCTCGGATTTCTCTGCTCCTTCCTCAGGGCTGGGAGCAGGCTTGAAACACTACGGTCTGGGTGGCTTTCCGTGCCTTTGCCAGCCTGGAGGATCTCTGGGCAGGTGCAACGCGAAGGCTTGAGCTCATGGTCCTTGAAGCGTGCCCACCATCTACGGGGACAGGGCTGTGCTGCTGGGTCGTCCCATCGTGGAGGCAGACGGGGCTGATTTTGGCACCAGCCTCCCTAGGGAGCCCTCGGATGCAACGCAGAGCTCTGGTTGCGCTGGGCGAAGCTGCTGCTGCTTCTCCGCTCTCAGCTGAGCTGCTGAGGGAAACCGCTTAGAAATCAATTTTTTTAAAAAGCTGGGGGGAAAAAAAAAGCCCCTTTGTTCGTTTCCATCTGGTTCTGGCCAGGACTGAGTGGTCTGGCTGTGGGGACGGACTGGAGGCTTGTCGGGTCGGTCTGACACCACGGTGCGTGAGGGGAGGATGTCTCAGGCTGGGGACCCGCAGTGCGGGAGCTCTCACTTTTGTTCTTCCTCTCATGGCCCTGGTACATCATGTGTTCGGTCACCAGTGATTACGGGGCTCTTCTGTGTTTTGGAAGGGCAGCTTTTAAGATGTTTTTAGACCTGATTTTCCGAAGGAACCAGCTGTAGCTCTCAACAGGGAACAGCTCTCAATAGGTGCAGCAGCAGCAGAATCGTCTTCCAGGTGGACAGCAGAGCAGGCTGTCAGCCACGCTTGGAAATCTCGAGCATCTCAAAGAAATGCTTTAAGCATGTGTCTCCAGAGCAGAATATAAGCATAAACCCCAGCTGAATTTCCCTTGCTGAATTATTTCAACTTTGCAGGGAAAGGCTGTGTCCTCTTGGACCTGATGTAATGAGACTTTGGAGTGAAGCATTAATTCCTTGGGGCAATGACGGACGGTTATTTTGTTCTCTTGTCTTTCTGCTACCTGAAAGGCAGGGCAGTGAGGTGCGTGAGGAGAAGGGGAAATGTCTGAAAGCATCCGTGCCCTTTTGCTCCTTGTCTCTTCACCAGAGTGGAGGAGCAGGAAAGGAAAGAAAAAAGAGAAAAATGCGTGAGTTTTGCCTTTATTTAGGAGATAGCATCAGTGTACCACGTCCTCAGGTGGTGTAAGTTGACTTTTACTCCATTAATGCCGACTTACATTGCCCGAGGACCTGGCTTCAAATCTCTGCTTCCTTCTTTTCAACCTCAGACTGAAATGGACAACGTTATTTGATGTGGGACAGACACAGAAAACAAAGACCACCCCTCTCCTCGGCCTTATTCCAAAGAGTTTTTGAAAGCAGGTAGCTCCAAAAGACTGATAGATTTTCTATCCTGGGGTATTTCCCTGCAAAGACTGGAAATTCCACCTGGCTTTTCCAGAAGAGCATAGCTCTGACTCTATTAACAAATTATCCTTTGGGCTTTATAATTCACTCAGAGGTAATAAATGGGAGGCGTTTCCTTCTGTTCACAGGTCTTGTTCATCTGTTTCTTTAGGGCTCCAGAAAATAAAGTTAACATTGTTGGGACGAGCTTCCCTGCTGTGTAACTTTTTTTTTTGGTAAATAACATATAATTTCTCCAATTATACTAGTACCTACAGTCATGTTGGTACTCCTCATCAGCACATCCTTCTCTGCTCCAAAATGCTTACAGTATAAACAACGCAGAGAAACCAGTACGAGGGGCAGCGTTACTACTGGCTTGTTATAGCAGGGAGACCGAGCACAATGGGGTCAAGTGAGCTGCCTGAGATCACACAAGGAAGTTGTGGTTAAGAGCAATCTTCTTCTTTGACTTCTTTACTCTCTCTCTCTCAAGAAAAGAATGAAATCCCCTAAAAAGGGGCCTGGACTGTCTGTACTGGAATTGGTGGCTTAGGATAAAGAAGTTGGTGCAGGCAGCCCTGGCTGGTGAAAGGGTTTAAGCAAAAAGACTCGCAGCGTGCCTGATCCTTTGTGCATCTCTCTCGTGTAATACAGCTGGGCTAGGCTGCAGGCCTGATGTGAGGAAGATGAGCATCATTTTTTTTTCCTGCCGCATGTCTGGAACAGCTTCTACTACACAGCAGCTGAGAGGAGACGTGGGGGAATCACTCTTGGTCGTACCTCAAGCTCTGGAAGATAGTGAGATATTTGTACTGGGGTACCCAGCCGGACAGCTGGTACCTTTGCACCTGGGAGTGCAGGAATCTTCCCTCACTTTCAGTTAAGTTTCAGTGTCACTCCTCCAGCTCCAGAACATGGAAGGGCAGCCTGGAGCATCAAAAAAACCCTGATGCTAGAAGAAGCAACCTGCATCTCTCTGAGGACCAAGCAGTCCTGTTAATGGACCTCAAGAAAACACACGGATATTGACTAATGCTTGACCTTTCTTCTAAAGTGCTATTTAAACAGAAGGAGCCAATGCGTGAAGTATATCCCCAGCTCAGAAGATGGAGTAGCACAGGTTGTTTCCCTCTCCCATTTGCTCTCAGAAGAATCATTTTAATTTGCCATCTAAGCATTTGCCTCGTCAGTTCTGCTGCAGCAGAGCCCAGTTGCCAACCTAGGACTGTGCCGTCTGACTTGGAAGTTTGCACCCCAAGATTTTTGGTGCCCTGAGGAATTCTTTGAGATTTCAGGGTTTTCATTATTCAGACAACTTTTTGTTAAAGGAGCCCCATGTCACAAGGCACACCCTTACCAGGTGTTTAGCCATCCTGGGTTCAATGTCAGTCTCAAGGAAAGCTTTTTGATAGGAGTCCTTGGGATTACCTTCCCCCTGTCAGGAGGAAGATTCCTCACACTTGTCAACCTCAAAATTCTTCCCACCCACAGCGAGGGAAAGCCCTGCTGCAGGACTTTGTAACAGCTTCTTAGACCCGTAGTCACAGCCTGGCTCTGAGTGCCCCGTGGATAATGGGATCCTATAAGGTAACGAGGTAATGGGAGTTCTTCAACTCAGACTGCTACGAGCTCTCCTCTTAGGCTAGAGAGGCCAATTTGAGAGCAATCTCTGCAAGTACTTAAATTGCTGCATGGAAACTGATTATTCTGACCTCTTCTCCGAGTGGGGTTTAAGAGATCCTGGCTTGTTTGAGAAGAACATTGGATGCGAGTCTTCCTGGACAAGGAACCAGAAGAGAGGTTCATTGACAAAGAAAGGTGGTTGAACAGGTTGACACCTTGCAGCATCAGCTAGCGTGCACTGAGGGCTTCCAGCAGTGATTTCAAAGCATTTTGCTACCTCCCAAACATCAACGATGTATCAGGTATCCTGCTAGAAATCAACACAAAGGCTGCTGCGACCTATATAAACCAACAACGGGTACCAACAGGCTGGCATCAGCCCAGTTAGTTGTTGTGGGCAGGTAGGAGGAAGGTGACAGTCAAAGCCACTGACATCCACATCTGGATCACTTAATAGACTGGCGAAACACTCGGGGCTTATCTTCTGGGAGGATGCACGCTCTGCCATCAGGTTGTTATTTTTTCTCCCTTTGACCTAGGCCTCAATAACTGTACGGAGCCCAGTTTTGTGTCTACAGCTCAAGGTACTCCAGGCATCACAACCCCAGAAAACGGGTCCTGGTTTGGGATCCCACCGCAGGAACGCCGGTGTGGTGGCGGCGTCTTTGTGCCGAGCCGCTCCTGCCTGCGGGAGGAAGTACTCGGTTACTGGGGCAGCGAGTGGTGTTCAGACACTTGTCCTGCACCTTTTCCAGAGAAAACGGATCAAGGACCTGGAAAACGTCCACGGAAGGAAGAAGGTCTGCCCTGCAGCGGGATTTATCGGTGCCTCTTGCTCTGATCCTTCCTAACGCTCCAATGAATGGCCCTTGGGATTTTTTGCTGAATCAAGTTTTGCAGAACATGGAAGCGAGCGGTTGGTGCTGGATCAGGCCTTGCCAGAACGTGTCATTTCTTTTTCCTAACTGCTTCTTTGCATTTATTGCTTTATTTGTGTACAACCTTAAGGGGGCAGGGACAGAACTGGGAAGCTCCTGCGTCAAAGCTCTTCAGAGCCTTATGTGAAGCAAACTTGTCCGAGCAGGCCAGCTTGCTCACATGGTGGAAGAAAATATTCCAGGAAGAAAAGGGGAGTTTGCATTGACCTATTATAAACAATGGTGTAAAAAGAAATATTTTGCCCAAATTGAGACGTGTCTGTTTCAACAAAATAGCCCTTTTCTGCAGAGTTGCTGGGCAGGATTGGCTGTTTGGGAACGATGGCTTGGCAATTGCTTGTGAGTTTGGCTGCGTAACTGTGCGAATATTGCTCTGAAAATGGTGGCCTAGGAGGAATGAAAATGAGAGGAAGAACAAGCTCGGTGGGATGCATTTCTCCTTATTTTAATGCGTTCTGCCTGTAAATGTCAGTGCTCTTTATCAAAGTGAGGAAGTGACACTCTTGGAGGAAGGGTAGCCGGGGTGTGACTTACCTGGGATCGTGCAGTAATCTGGGGGCAAAGCTGGGGCAGGATCATGGTTTTCAGATGTCGTCTTCTTCAGGAGATTCAAAAACCGAGGGTGGGCTGCACCTTGCTCCTCTCTGTACTTGGGGGCTGTGAAATGGGGAACAGCAAAGGGAGACACTGCTGATGGCTGTGCCGTAAGACAGAAAGAAGAGGCCACCAACTCGTTTTCGGTAAAGGAAGAATTGATGACAACTCAGGACGGTTGGTGAGGAGACATCAGGTGTAGACACAGAGGGCTCGCTGGGGCGCCCAGATGTATCCCCAGAATCTCTTGTCCCCTTGGCTCCAGCTCTTAGACCTGGTTATGCCAAGCTGCCTCCTCAGCGTGCCTCTGCTCCCTGCCAGAACTTGTAAACTGCCTTCGTGAGACCTGAATGAAGGAAGTGACACGGTCCCCAAATCCTGGAAGAGCCTTTGTGGCCTGCACTGCCTTCATTTCTGCGTGTCCCTCGCTGTCAGTACCTCGAGCCATCCCTCCTTTCCGTGCTGGACCATCGGCACTGCTGGGAAGGGATGCGGAACACCAAACCCATCAGCCATAGGTGAGGAGCTGCACTGCAGCTGGCGGGGAGGCAGAAAAACAGCTGCAGAGGAAGGCTGCAGGCTGTTGGTTTATTCATTTGTTCATTACCAAACAGGAGACGAGAGGCCGGGCAGCTCGTTGGGTCCGTGACCCCCCTTTTGGCAGAGGTGCAGGCGCTCCCGATTCCATCAGCCCCGTACGATGCTGGCCTCGGGCGCCTAATGAAGGCCCAGGGGAAGGCGGGGGATTAGCTGGGCAGGCACCTGGCCCTTTCCTGGGTGTTTAATCACAGCCGAAGGTAAACGCCAAGCCTGTCATTTAGCCAGCAAGGGGGTGTGTGGGCTCCACGGGTGTGTAATTTCCCTAATGAAAGCCATTTGACTGGGTTTATTATTTGAAAAGGAAAAAAAAAAAAAAAAAAGATTCCAGGCTCTCAGAACCTCCCCCTTTCCTTTTCCATATCTTTATTATCAATAAAAAGAGAGAGAAAATGCTGTCTGGACTCGAGGATTTCCTTCCCATATGGAACAGATTTAGCATTCTTCAGCTCCCAGCGTTGGCAGTGCACCAAGCTCCCCTCTTGCCTCCCCCCAGCATCCCCTGCCTGCTCCCCGTGTTTCCCAGACCTGCGTATACAGAAGGAATGCATATGCTGTTGTTTCTGCCGTTGTTGGGTTTCATTTTATATTTTTTTTTCCATCCGATAGAAATCATATTTGCAGAGGGTTGAATCGCAGGCACGTGAATCGTCTCGCGGACAGCTCTCATGTTTTTATCGGTGCGCAAACTCTCCGGGCGTTGGCGTTCCTGCGCGTTTTCCTGGCGCTGCCGTGGATGCTAAAGGAGCGGTGTCCGTAGGGACTGCACCTGCTCGTCGGCCCGGGTCAGTTCCCAACGGGATCAGATGATGGCCGGCGTTTGGCAGGCGGTTCCTGTGGACTGGCGAAAGCTTTGATTTCATGTGCGTTTTTTTCCATGGCGCTTTTTTTGCCTTGCAGCTCTCCTCGCCGAGGCCTTTCCATTGCTGGGATCAATTAAATGCTCACCAGGGACTCTCTCTGCGAGGAATCTTTCCTTTTCTGGCTGCCTTTGAATGTCACACCAGGGCGTTCAGCTGTTTTGACCTTGTTGCAGTAGCTCCCAGGGCAGAAAACCTTTCCTAACCCTCCCTTCCCTCCTCTCCCCCAAGCCCTGTGCTCTCCACCCGCCGCTCCATCTGCGAGCTCTCCCAGGGCTCTTGTGCAACAGCTCGCTCCTGGTATTCTTGGCTGGGAGCTGGCTCCAGGGGAGAGCTGCGAGGGGGTTGGATGGCTGGGCGGGGGGAGAAAGATTGCATTTTGTAACTCCTGACCTCGCTTAGCCACACAGAGCGGAATTTTCCCCTGCTCTCTGAAAGGGAAGAAATTCTACTACCATTTCCCCCCCCCCCCCCATCGTTCTGATGCTCCCTTGCTTTCAGGGCAGAACAAGTGGGCTTCTGGGCTCCTCCACTCAGGTAACCTTCCACTGTTCCAGCATCGCTGTCTTCCTTTTTTTTTATTATTATTATTTTTTATTTTTTTACTCGTAGCTGCATCTCTAGGTTTGACTTACTGGTAATTTTAAATTGCCAGTTTGCACCCCTCTGATTTTTCTCGGGGAAAGGAAATACACTCACCTGTGATTTTTCAAAACCAAGCCAACCCCCCGGCCGGCCAGTACTGTAAGAGAGACAGTGACAGCGGTCACTGGTGGCAGAAGACCCCCAGGAGGGTGAAGTGGTGAGTGCCGGAGGGCTGGGCTGACGCAGGACCGGCTCGGGGGGCGCAGGGGAGAGAGGGTTATGGGCTCCAGCTGCGTTGCGTTAGCTGGTATCATAACCCACAGAATTAATTGTGTAAAGGGGAGGGAATCCTAACGTGGGAGGCAGCTCTGCTCTGCCCCCAGCACTCACCCTTGCAATAGCTTTGGAGGATTGCAGGAGTGTTTTACTCTCTGGCTGGGCTAATTAAGGGGAGGGTAAATGAAGCTCCTTCTGTTCTGTGCCCCCACTGCATCCAAGGGGTAGGGGAAATCCCAGGGTTAGGAGGGGAGGGTGCCAGCCCTGAAGGGGCAAAGCACACCTTCGCCTTGCCCTCGTGTGGGTGAAAACAGAGTTATTTAACGGGGGAGCCTCGAGTGCCAGCTGGGAGTTGCGTTCAGTAGGTCAGAGGTTGGACTTGATGATCTTGAGGTCTCTTCCAACCTAGAAATTCTGTGATTCTGTGGTCACCTGCCCCTGCTAAAGGGGGCTCCAAGGAGCTCTGCATCGTTTTGTGGGTTTTAGTTAAACCCCGCCTTGTTTATTGGGCTCGCGGAGGGGTTTTTTGTAACTGTTGAAAGCTTTTTCCTTTTCCTCACGTGCACCTCCCAAGGGGCTGGGAGCTGTTCACGTGGTGCGTGGGTCAGTGTGGAGCGGGAAGAGGGAAGTTCTGGCCAATGTACCGCCTTGCTTTCAACTTCGGGGGCCCCCAGTGAGCTCTTAAATATATATTAATAACTGATAGTTTATTAGGGATCATTAAAAAGGGTTAGGTTGATAAGATCCAGGGCAGGCCAAACCACGCAGTGCTTACAGTGCAAGTTTTATCTTGTGCTGAGTGCTGTGGGTTAAAAAGATCATACTTCCACGAATTTTAACCGATTTTAAGTTCTTTTGCTTTTGAGATCAAAAGGTAGACAAAATTACTCCAATGGGAAGATGCAAGTGTGAAATAGTTCCGTTGAGCTGTGCTTGTGGGGGCTTTCGGGGCAATCAGGTGCTTCCTCAGTTAAGCCAGGCTGCTAGCTTCATCTTTGGTGGGGCCGTGAATTAAAAACCATCTCCAAATGGAGATCCTCCAAAATCCTCCAAACCACCTTTCAGAGCTGCCCACCTGCCCCCGCGTGCAGAGAGACCTTTGACAACCGAAGCGGCGTGGCCGCGGGTATCTCCATGTCCTCACCTCCGCAGGTGGGTTCCTGTCCTGTTGTCCGCACGTGGCAGAGGACGTCAGCAAACGGCGGAGCCGTAGGAATGACTCCTCGGTGGGTTGCTGCTCACAAGCGAGTGCTTTTTATTTACAGCTTGGAGCGCTGCCTTCCCAAGTCAATGGCAAGACAATTGATTGTAGCAGGTTCTGGGCCAGGCTTCTGGCTACCTTTGTGCTTAATTTAAGAGTAATGTGCATCTACTGGTGAACGCCTCTAAAGAGATTAAGAAAGTGCAATTGATTCAAAACTGACTATAGATGAACGTAAAAGGCAGAATTGATTGTCTCGGTCTATTTTAATTTTCTGGGAATGCAGAAATGTTAACAAAAAAATGCCCCAAACCTAGCGGCATAAATACAAAGTACAAAACAAACACAGTTTTAAAAAATACATTCCCAGGGCTGGGCTGCAGGTGTTCACAAGGGCGCTGGAACCGCTGTGGCCCTGTTCCCAGTGCTGTCCATTCGAGTTCATTTGTTTTTAGGGGAACAAGTAGGGAGATACCCACACAGATATGTGTATATAGATTTGTATACCATACGTATAAACTTGTACATTATATATACAAATATAAATGTGTCTCTATAGGTACGTATTTATATGTACATCAGCTTTAGGTGTAAGGGTAGGATTTTTAGGAAGGCAAAGGACAAGCATTTTAAGGAGCAGGGGAGAGTGGGAACTGGTGCTCCGGGTGTGGTGGGCTGTTTCTCTAGGTTTAGTGCCTCCCTTTTTCCTGCACTCTCGCTCTTGTTAGGGCTGATGAGTCCCTGGGTAGTCACTGAGACCCGGTAACTGCTTGAAGGTACCATAATGGCCATAAAATGATTTTTAGTATCTGATCAGCGCTATTCTCTTTAGCCTGCAAAGTCACAGCAGAGAGCGAATTGCAATTATTTTGAAGCGGAAATTTGCACACCCTCCCTCCCCTCCCCCTTTAATTGTTATGATAAATTGCAACTTCAGGAAAATATATAAAGCTCTGGCGTGATAAAGCTCATGCTGATATCAAGTCCTGGCTTCTCAGTGTGACACAACTGTGGTGCAGATCCTGCCTTCCCTTTGCATTTCCCTTCCTCCCCTCCTGTTTTCCCTCTCTCCTCTTCTTCTCCCCGCTGTCCTTTGGACACCGTGCAGCCCAGAGCTGCTTTAGGCACAGGGTGAGCTCTGTGCACGGTCTCTCTTTGCACTGGAGAAGGAAAAAGGGGGCAGTGGAGGCGATGCCCACATCTGCAAAAAGTGTTTGGGGGTGGGAGACACAATTTATATCATGTCCCCCAGGCTGCAGGCAGTGAGAAATCTCTGCGAAGGGCCAGGTGAGAGGGGCTCTGCTGCTGTCCAAGGGAGCCTCAGGGGAGAGTAAGAGCACTGCACTTTGTCACATAGGTGCAGTTGGCTCCTGGCACCGTAGGGATTCACCTGCTGCAGGTGGGTCTTGGAGAGCCAGCAGCAGAAGTCACAGGAAGGATTTTCCTGCGTCCGAGTCTGGGCACTTATCCTGTTGCCCTTTTACCAAGGATGCACTTCTTCAAATTGCAAGCACAAAGTGCACAAAACCTCTTGACCCACAAATCCGGCTCAGAGGGTGCCTTTTTCCTTGTATACATGACTTTTCCCATTTTCAAGCCAGCTTGGCCCACTGCTCCTCTCTCGCTGGCTGTCTGCAGTTCACAGGCAGCTGAGTTCTTGGCTTGGAAGTGCATCGGAATGGAAAAGCTAATGTGCCTCCTTGGGGCGATGCCTTCCAGATGGATTTAGCTAATTATCACAACGATTAGGGCTCCCCTTAATGACCACAACTGGAAATTTATTGACAGAGGTAAACAAGAAGTTTTCGTTTTGTCTTGGTGGAAAGTTCTTAATTTGTTTAATTAAAAAAACATGGGCTCTTCTGTCACTTAGCTGTGCTCCGCTCTCCCCTGCAGAGATCCTGCCTGGCTCTCCCACAGCATTTCCATTTTGCCAGGTTTATTTGGAAAGTTGGAGTTGCCGTTGCAGAGAAAATGTTGTTAGTTAAGCGCTGCCCTGCACTTAGGTGACCCGTTTCATACACCGTTCTTCATTTTGTTCTTGATAAAACTGTATTTCTTCTATATCACTCATCTTATAAAGAAAATATACACCAGGAGTATGCAAAGCTGTTTTACCTCCCCTCGCCGGTTCTCTGCCCAGTTCCATGCTTTTATTTGTGATATTTTAAGTTCTGTGGGGCAGTGACATTGCAGGCTCTTTCCCTGGGTTTCTAATCTGGTGTCGTCCACTGCACGTGCTGCAGTTCTGGCTCCGTCTTGGTCGATCACAGATGAATGCTTGGCGCGTTCAGCTCAGAATCGTGCTATCGCAGTGAGAGCTACAAACCCAACGTGCTCCAATTTAGGCTGCACCAGGCTCGTTTCCTCTTGTGCATCAGGCACAGAGGGTGCAGGGACAGAGTCATTTATCATACGTTCTCCCTGCTGGCGGAAGAGAGGAGGTTGGGACCAGGGTCACGTTGTGCTAGGTTCTGTACACAAACAGGCAGCAAAAAAGCAGCTTTTGCCCCCCGGGAGTTTTTCTCTGGTTTGAGTCTTGTCAGAAGAGAATTGTTGGGGGCCAAACGCTGCCAGGACCTCCCAGGGGAAGTCAGGACAGGGCAAGACTTGCCAGATTCCTCTGGACATGCAAAGGAACAGCCAAAAGTAGCGTCCGTAATTCAAGTTTAGATGGATGTGGGCTGCTCACTGGTATGGGAGACAAACCTGGCGGCTGGCAAAGGCGGTTTTCCCTTTGTAGTCAAAAGTGTTCTGGATTATCTGGGTCATGTCTTTGCCGTGCTACTGCCAACGGGTGCATTTCACCTATTCTGCTGTGTTAATATGTGACATTTGGTGGGAGATATTCTGGAGAGAGAGATTGGAGCCTAACTGCTCCGTCTGCCTTTCCTGTTGGCGTGAATAGAGCCAAAGTAGGAATGGAGAGGTGGGGAGAGGCTGGAAGTGCATGGCTTGAGTGTTGGAACTGGAAGAGCTCGATAGAGACGTGCCTCTGCTGAAAAGTCCTTTGCGAAATGAGCACGGCCTTTGCCCACCCACCTGTTTGAAAGATGTGTTTTTGAGACCTGGGCAGCATTGCCGTCCAGAGCAACCGTTTGAGAGGAGCTTCTTGGTTCTGGGTTGCCTAACCAAATTCTTGTTTTCTTCTTTTTTCCCTTCTGCCCTTTCCTGCTGCAACTGATTCCACCCTGTGCCAGAACCGGGGTCGCTTGGCAGAGAAGAGGACGATCCCCCTGCCTCCCACCAGGATCCCGAAGAAAGAGCTGACCTCAATTTTCTCACATAGTGACGACAGTGAAGAGAGTGACAAGGGCAATGGTCAACACCCCGAAGTAAAGCAGGAGGAGGATCTCCATATCAGTATCATGAAAAGAAGGTACTTTCCTGCCAGGGAGTGCTGGCATTGCAAGAGCAAAGACAGAGAACACTGGGCAGCAGGTGACCAGCATTTCTGGGCCAATGCTGCCCGGGCAGCCCGATGGAGTCGCCTCCAGGGCCTGAAATTCAAGTGCAGATGTCCCATTATAGCTCAGGAAGAGCAGTTGGATCCTCTCCTCTGCTTGCTCACTCCTGTTTGGGGCGAGTAGGGCTCTAAGGAGCCTTGTACCACGGGGCTTGTGTTTGCACTGAAGGCATCTGCATTTGCAGACGGTGATTTTTGTTCCACCCTCTGCCCAGCATTCTGTGTCTTTGTGCCTGGGGAGCCGATGAGTTGCATGGCCAAGAAGTCATCTGTGGGCCTTTTACAGAGCCGTCTGAAAGCCCACAGAGGTGTATGGGTCAAAAGACTGGTCTTTTGCTCTCATTTGCCCAGAAGTTCTGATGTAATGGAAACTGGATAATTTAATGTTGGTGAGCAAAGTTTGGGGTGGAGGTAGCAATGATGGTGGTGGTTACGTGTGCTTGATTGCATGTCAGAGAGCATAGCCACGTCTCCCTGGCCCTCTGTAGTACGAAAGGAGACGTAATGGAGTTGCAGGAGGCAGAGTCACTCAGGGTTACCTCAACACTTAATATTTTGGTTACGTCTTGCTCAGTACCATAGATATTCACACAAGGAGCTCACATGGGGTTAAAGGAGGAGGAGGAGGGATTGCTTTGAGTTACATTCAGGTTACTGAGCTGGGCTCTCATGTAAGGTCCAAGCGCCAATAATATTCAGCTGCAAAATTTTGGGTTCTCTTATCCTTCACAAGAAATACGGTGTTTAGAAGACCTGTAACTACAGGAAAATAAATACCTAAAGGTGATGTGTCTCAGCCTCCCATGCATATCATTGCAACTCATCTTGATTGTCATCTCTCTCTGATGCATAAAATCACTCAGATCCTAAGACAAGCCCTATAAAAACAGAGGAGTGGAAACCGAAGGCATGTAATTGCTTTTCTTATGTTTTATGTGTTTCTCGCTCCTGAGTAGATGAGCTATTTCCCCTCTTGCCTTCCAGCAGACGCTGGTACATTCAGCAACAGAGGGCTCGAAAGTAGGGAGACAGAGCAGTAGCCAGCTCTTCTCATAAAACCCACCCGTAATTAAAGTCCGGGTTTATCATTGCAGCTGTCCGATGGCTGTGGCTGAGGGTTATCGCTCGGAAATTAAAAGGTGGCTGGGGAAAGCATCTGCCCTGTCTGTGCAGGCAGGAGCCGTGGAGGGGAGGGAACCCTCCTCATCAGTTTGGGGAAAGTGCCCTTCTTCTCCACCCCTCTTTAATTATGCTCCTAATTCTGCAAAATTACAGCGCTAGATTTTTCTCATTAGGAGGGAGAACGTAACGAATGTTTAATTGATACGCTGTGCCCCCAAAATATAAAGTGCTCTTATCCTAAATCTTTAATTACTGTAATTGCTTTGCCTTGTTTATTAGGAAGTGAAGAAAAAAAATGCTCGGTAGTTACTAGGCAGTGGTCCCCCAGCTTATCGGGTCTGTGCTCTGCACTGCTTTGAGTCCGCTTCTCTGAAGGTCTCTTGCTTGAGGAGTCTTAGAGGAGTGCGTGATTCTAGCCGGGCAGGTCAGAGTCTTGTTGGTTTTGCACAGTTGTTTTCCTTTTTATTTTCCTGGGAGCTCGGATAAAGCATGGGGGGAAAAGCGAGAGCAGCTGAGGCCAAGAGGGGCCAGGCACCCCTGCTGGGTGCAGTGATAGCAGCAAAAAGGAGCGCGTGGCCCCAGCGCTTGCTGCCCTAGCAGGGAACATCTGCCGATCCCATCCCTCAGCATTTCCAAGCACTCTGACCCCTGCAAATGGACAGTCCCATGAAATCATCACCCTCTTGTCCCGGAGAGGTGAGGACTGGCCGTTCCCACCTGTCTGAGGGTGAGGAATGGGAAGCAGCCTGACCCCGCTCCCCGGGGAGGATGAAGGTGTGGTGGCGCTGGCTCTGGGGGCAGCAGCGTGAAGGCCAGACAGCTCGCAGACATGACAGCTGGGGCCCGCCAGAGCCAGCGCCCCATCTGCCTTCTGCTTTTAATTCACCTGTTGTATGCTCCCCGCCTGGTGCTGGATTGGGCCGAGGTTTTATCGCCTCCCACTGAGAGGGAGAAATAGGTTAAACTGTGATAGCAGGAAAACAAGGTCAGGGCCTGAGCAAACCTGTGGTTTCCTCTCGTACCCCTGGATGGCCCTCACACACATTTATTTTATGATTATAAACAGTGGCATTATTGCTGGGGATGTTGATGCCTTTTCTTTTTTTTTTCCCCATTCTCAATTTCCTTAATATCGACTATTTCCTTCCATCATTGGCATGAGGGGATGCTTCCTGCTGCTTTGAGGTCTAGGCATCGGTGAAGAAGAGGCCCAAGGGATTAGAATCAGAGCCAGAAGCTTAGTTTCTTGGTCAGTCTCATCCTAGCCTTTGACACTTATTTCATCTGCGATCTTAGGCATCTGCCTGTGGTGCTGGCCTTCAGAGGAGGTCTGAGGACTAAAAGCCTGCCTCGTGGTGTTCTCGCAGCCCGAGGAGGAGCCGAGAGCCTCTCACTAGCGTTGAAGTCGGCGCTTTTCGTTGCGTGCCAACATATTTCACTACCAAGTCCTTGCAAAACCGTGTCACTTCGCTGTCCTGCACGTGCGTAACGAGTTTGGCGCTCTAATGAGCTTGGCTCATCTGCTTTGAGATCCAGGTGACCCAGGCTTAGAGGTGAATGTTTCTCAGCTCGCGGTGAGACCCCTTGAGTCCTCTTTAGCCTGCTTTGCAGGGTGTGCTAAGTAGCCTTTGTGTTACGCCTCCTGTCTGGAAAACAGGGGGCTTAAAATCTTGTCTCATATAACCAGAGGCGTCTGCTGAGCTTGATACCGTAGCTTGATACCCAGACTGTAAGCACTTAGGGAACAAGCTCTGGAGATTATTGGGACGGTGCTGCAGAACAGTAATAGCCTTGTCCTTTTGATCAGAACTCGGGTTCCAGAAATCTTGCTCTTCTACAACCTCAGTGCAACACTTGCATTGCCTTAATCGCTGTGGGTAGGTTCAGCTCTGCTGGCACCTGGTGAGGATGCTTGGCTGGCTACGAAGGCGGTTTTTCCTACGTGGTGAAAGGAATAATGGCAATAGGGCACTTCTGTACTGATGCACCTAGGTCACTGGTGTAGTTACTAACTAGAAGTGATCCCAGTCCGTGGCTTAGTTCTCCCCTCTCTGCTTTATCCTAGACACAAAACAAAGCAGTGTAGAGAGATTTGAGACTACAAATCCCATATTAACTTCCTTAGACCCATTGGGAAGCTCCAACTGGTGTTACTGGGAGACACATTACCTCTGCAAAAGCCTGGGAGCTTTTCATGTTGAGGTTGAAGCTGTCAGTTGAGGTGAAACTTCAGCTGAGGTTGAGGTTTTTGATCTGACTGACCATAAAGGCATGGAAGGAACGCTTATGGGATATTAAGGAAATATGTACATTGGGCTCAGTAACGGGCAGGAGAGGTCAAAAGGACCTGCATGGTGAAAATGTCTTTAAAGTTCTTTTATTTTTAAAAAAAGAGGTTTGGGAGGAAAAGTAGGAGCAGATTGTACAACGAGAGCACACAAGGGGCTCGGTTTTTTGTCAAATACTGCTCAGAAGTAAAAGCCATTTTGAGGAGAAATAAGAGGATAACAGACACTGTCCTGCAACAGTATGCTTGTGGGTGCTCTGTGGGTGCACCACACACAGAGCGCAGAGGGGCAGGGTGCCTTCCCCTGCCCCCAGCACCCCCCACCTCTCAGCGTTCTCACTCCGCGTCCATTTTCTGATGGTGAAATTACTGACCTCCGCTCAGCCCTAATGGCTAGCAGCTGTCAGCCTTTCCACCGCCTGCCTTCCTAAGTGGAGAGCTATTTCTAACATCCCATAAGGCTGCTGCTCTTTGACTCCCTAATTGATTGAAGATCAAATCCAAGCACCCCCCGTCGTATTTGTCACACGCACCTGCTTGTAATTCAGGGCCACGAGGTCCCGGCGCCTTCCCCAGTGATGTGCAGGGTGCACGGCACCGCCTCTGCCGGCCTCCTCCTGCTTGGCCCCTTCCCAAAACGCTCCCAGGCACTCCCCCCTGGTGCTGCCCTGGGGGGAGACCCGTGAGATGCCCCCCTCCTGGAGGAGCTCTGTGGATGTCATGATGCTCGTAACGCTGCTGGTTTACCTGCTGCAAAAATCCCTGGGGGCTGGGCTGGGTGGACAAGGCTTGTCCAGGCGGCATAGGACTTGAGGGAGAGCGGACACAGGGCAGAACAGGATGCTCTCTGGGCTCCAGCCATGAATCAGGCTCTTAGATTAGACTCGATAGCCGTCTTCCTAATTGCAGTGACTCAAAAGGAGGGGGCCAGGGCCCCTCTTATAGCTGCGGAGAGATTTTAATGCTTTAGGACACTTTTCTTTCACAGCCTCCACTGGCTATTTTCTGTTAATTGGCAGGTCAAAGTCAATCCCTTCTTCCTTCCTCTGCAGCCCTTTATTTTCTCTTCCTCCTCTTTCCTCCCCCTTTCTCTCTTTTTCTCTGAACCATGCACCACTTAATAACAGCCCCCGTATTCAATAAATATATTAAAGATCCATCTGGGAAGCGAAGGCTGGACTTGGTCCAGAGTGCCAGGAAGCATGTCATTGGGCTAATGAGGACATAGATTTGAGGCAGGGGTGGAGAGAAGGACAACGGTTTCTTGTCAGGGATGTTGCAGGATAAAACACAAGAAACGGCAAGAAATCCCTTCTTGCCCAAGAAAGAGCTAGGAGGCTGGAAAGAAAGGTGAAGTGTGAGAATGAAATCCCGACCAGCGAGTGCTCTTGGCTGCCCGTGGCTCCTTGTAGCTGACCCTTACAGCATCGCTGCCATGGCAGGGAACGACCAAGACACCCCAAGTCCAGGTCTCAGCCTTGTGGGTGCAGGCAGGCTGCGGAAGCTGAGACCTGGTTGATGCAAAGAGCAGGTAGGAGGAAGGAGCAAAGAGCAGGTAGGAGGAAGGAACTCGCTCTGACCTCCCAGCCAAGCAGCCTGGGCTGCAAGTACAGATCCTCCCAAAGTGCTCACTGCGGCGTGCATCGTGCCTACGCTCCGCGTTCCCGTGCACGATGCTGGCACGGAGGGCCTGCCCCTGGGCACGCTGAATTCCCTCTGCCCATGGTGGTGTCGGGCTGTGCCAGCTGGACAGCCGTCCTCAGTGCCCCCTTTCTGCAGCACTGTCCCTTCAGTGCACTCTCCTACACCAGAGGACGTGGGGAAGCCTTGTCAGTATCTTTCTCCTGGCGGTTCGGACCCGTCGCTGTAGCTGGATGCTGCCCGGCGTTCTCCACACTTCCACGCCAAGCAGAGAGCCAAAAGGAGCAGCACAAAGCGAGCTGGCCGCGGCGCAGGGGCTCAGCTGCAGGACGGGGCTGCTGCTGCTGCCCCTGGCCTGCCCGGGGACGCCTGGCTCCTTCCCTTGGCCTCTTCCGTGGTTGCCAGCTCCGGTGTTGGAAGCCCGCAGGGGCCTCTAGAGTAAAAAGAAATGACAGGGAAGGAAAAAAAAACAACTTAAAAATTAAAAACTATCCCAGCTGCTCCCCCTTATTCTGCCAGCTCTGTCGCTTTCTTTTCTGGGCTGGCTTCTCATTCCAGTGCAGGCTCCAGAGATGACTCCAGCAGCCTCAGCCCTTCCTGTTAAATCCCTTTTTTTGGTTTACATACATTTTTTGATATTTTGCTCTTGGTACGGACCGGGCCCTGACACTCAGGTCTCTCCTTGCTGGGGTGCCTGACCCAGAGGTCTGTGAACCCCCTGCTTGCACCCTCTGAGTGCCTTGGCCCTGCCTTCATTGGGATCCTGCCCCTGCCTGCTGCCGCGGGACCCATCGGGGCATTTTTGTGCTGGATTCCTTCTACCTGACCACGCTACGCCTGAAATCTTGGGTTGGTGAGGAGGTGGGAGAGATGGAAGTGGCCGCCCTGCCCGCCTGTTTTTAATCTCCCCCCCCCCTCCTTTTCTGTTATTAATTTGTAAGGAACCATCTCCCGCTCACCATTCTCTATACGACCCAAGGACGGGCTTGTGCAGCTGATAGCTTGCAAATTATTAGTAATTTGATTTCAATTGGATGAATAACCCGTTAAAGCAAAATGTACATTAGCCTCAGAAATCTAATTGGTGATAACGGCATAGAGATGTGGAAGGAGTGCTTGGTTCTGCTCCCCATCCCTCCCCCCACCCCCCCAAAAAAAAGATAATTAGGATTTAATTTCATTCTCACCTATTCATTTGTCTAAATATGGGTGTTTAATTATCCATCTCGGCAGATAGCTGTCTCTGCCTCTGCGTGGATCTGAGCCTCTCCTACCAGCCCGTCCCTCCCTGCTACTCACAGCTCTCTGAAGCGGCGTCCTTACGCTTTGAAGCTGAGCTGGGCTAAGCCTCGTGAGGAGCCCTGCCTTCCCCCGGCGCTCAGCACCGCTGGGCTCCATCCAGCCTGCCGCAGACCACGAGGAGCTGCAGTCTGTGGAGGGCTGCGAGCATCACTGCAGGGCTGGCCCCGGGACGAGAGCCCTGAGCCCGGGTGAGCTCCTGGTGTGCCTGAGCAGCTCGCTGGTGGACCAGCACCCCCGAGCACCTCTGCTGGACCCTGAGCGGTGCTTGCAGGAGTGCTGCTGCCTTTCCAAATTGTCATTTTTTTCATCAGGAAAGGGACCGTGGAGTTTTAGCTAGACAAACACGGAGTTTAATCTGCCTATAGCTCAGGGCCAAACCCTCCGGCGGGACGATTCTTCCTTTTCTCTTGCCTTTTTTTTTCTTTTTTTTGAGGGCACCGAGGAATTTTTATAGACAGAACCAGGAGAAGCACGAGGTCCCTTTTCAGGCTCAGGGTTCGATTTCCAGCAGTTGGTGGCTGGGCGGCGTTTGGAGCTCTCCCCACTTCCACCGTGCAGCTGCCAGGGTCTGGGTGGCACCGTGCAAGGTGCTGAGCTGGACTTAAAGGGATCTCCCGGAGGTCTGTGTGTGCAAGAAGTCAGATTTTATGGAGCAGTGCAAAATCAGGCTTTCCACCCCCACCAACTGCACTCCTGGGCCGGAAGGACCAGGAGAGCTTGGGCTGGCTTCAATTTGCTTTGGATTCACATCAGCTTACCTGGAAAGCCCAAACGTGTCCCAGTTTGACCAAGATCTGCTCATGGAGGTGTTCCTCAGTGCCCCGATGTGGCCTGTGCTTTCCCAGAAGTTCTCAAATGTTGACCAAATCTTAACTTTGAAGAACAACTGTTGCCTGCCGTAGGCTCAGGAGCTGGGATTCGCCTGTGCCACTTCTGTTTGCAAATAAAAAGCTGGGAAGGTGGAAGGCTGGGGTCGGTTTTCTAAACCGTTGCATATGAGGCAAAGGTAGAATAGGAAAACCGAGGCACATGTGGAACTAATAAATACAGTTCTGAGCACAGCTTTATTGGTGGAACTTAATATCTAATAAAATCTAACAACCCCCTAAAAGAAGTACTCACCCCTGAAAGAACTACTCGGAGAGCAGCCGGCCTCCCTTACTGAGCCAGTCCCACAGGAGAGCACAGCAGATAGGGATCGCATTAGTAAAACCTGCAGAAGCCTCGTGTCTCGGATGTGGAATTATTTCCGTGCTGAGCAATGCTTGCAGCTGATTTCTGAACCAGGCTGGAGCAGGGACACCCGTTCAGGAAAGCACTTGAGCATCCACTCAGACCTGGGTCATGTCCCATTGACTTCCCCGCTCATGCTTAAGTGCTTTCTGGCCCAATTCAGGGCACATTGGAACCAGAATGGGTCCCTTTTGCTTCAGCAGCCTTTGGATTGGGCTTTTTCTGGAGTCTTCAGCTACAGGCGGCTGCTTTCTCTAGCTGGGGACAGAGACAGGAGCGCCGTGGGGACGCTCAGAATGCGCAAAAACGCATTTGGCCTCGCGGCGTGTGATGTTTGCAGGCGCTGCTGTTCGGTGCTTTTGGGAACCTCGGGCTGCAGGAGCCAGCGTGCTCGCGGGCAGACGCAGGCTCGCGTGCCGCTTTGGTCTCAGCTGGCTGGGCTCCTCATCAATCACGCTGACGCGGAGAACCATCGGTGGTCACAGCCCTCCGCTGGGTGCCAGGGGCGATCGCTGCCCCCGCTATCAAGCGGAGACGCCGGACCACAGAAGGTCGACGTCTGCCTTAGCCCTCCGGGTCGGCACAGATGCTGCCTTGTTGGAAAGGGGGAGCAAAGAGGGGAAAAAAAAATAATAAAAAACCAAAACCAAACAACAAAACCCAGCCCCCTTGGCCGCCCTGTCTTAATTTAGGATGTTGTTCATCTCGGATCTGCTTTTCCTGCTTGTCAGCAGGCGGAGTGACAGAATATGAGAAATTAATTTCCGAGGTGGGAAATTGCTAATAATTTATTTACAGCTGGGGCGGGCGCGGAGGAGGGAATGCAGCGCAGCCGTATTTGGGTTTTCTTCATGAAATGTCACCGCTTAGCCCTTTCTGCTCCCTCTGAATGTGCCCTATTCGTTGAGACAGCGTCTCGCAGCCCCTGTGCCTGTTAGGGAGCTCACCTGCAGGTCTCATTTCCAGCACCGTGAGACCCGCTGGGGGTGCTCAGCCCCTCGCAGCACCGCGCAGAGGCTGTGCCAGAGGGGTTGGGAGCCCGAGAGGAGCGTGGGTGGGTTGTCGTGATGGAGCTGCTCTTAAAATGGCAAGAGATGCAGCGTTCAGCCTGTGCCATTGACCTCTCTGTTTGTTTGTTAACAGGATACACACCCACTGGGATTTAAACATCTCCTTCCGAGAGACCTCTTGCAGGTACCATTTTGGGGCACCCTCTCTGTATGGTAGGCTAAGAGTTTCTGCTATGTTACTGGCGTGTGGATGCTGTTAGATGTAAATGAACATTTCTGATTGTCGGTGCTGGGGGGGTTTCCTTCTTTCTTTCTTCCTTTTTCTCCCCTTCCCAAATATCCTTCCTTTTGTTGCTTTATTTTGGGGAAAGTTGTCTCTGGGGGGAAACGCTCACTGTTGTGCTGGAAAAGAGAATTGATTAGCCTTGTAAAGAAAGCCTGTTACTGTTTTTTTCCTAGTCCCTTTTTGGAAGGCTGTGGGATTGGGGTGGCCCAGGTTCGTGTGTTTCCTAACCAACATGAGAGGCTGCATCTCATCTGCAAAAGGGATCCTGTGCACAAAAGGCTCACTGAAGGCCAAAGATGCTCCCGAGTCACTCAGAAACTTAGCTTAAAGCATCACAGCCTAAAAAGGCGGGTCTGTGACTGCAAGGAACAAAATCACTGGATGGCAGGTGCTTGGATAACAATATGATATCGCTGAGACGCCCTGCTCCTGAAAATCTTACGTATGGAGGCATCCAGCTGCCATGCATGGAGGTCATACTGCAGTACGAACTGCTGGAGCCATCGGGGCTCTGCAGGGTGAAGTCTGAGCGGGGTGAGCTGCAGCTGCAAAGTGCAGAGCGAGAGTATTTGTGTGTTAACTTGGGAGAAAGCGGGCATTCAAAAAACGATGAGTATTTTACGAAGCATAAGTAAAAGAAATGATACTGAAGTCTGAATTGTAAGAACAGAAGGACTGCCAAACCAATCTGGTCTGTTGGTTTTAAAGCCTGGTTTCCTGCAGTAGCAGATGCCCCAACAAGGTGGAAGCTCCTGAATCAGAGATATCCAGCTGTGAACATGAATATTCCTTTGTGTCCTCTGAAGCGGTCAGTTGATGCTGTGGGCATAGTGTTCAGCAGTGCATTTTCTGTGTTGCTCGTAGTATCAACTTTTCTAATGCTTAAAAAATCTGGCTTAAGATCCTTGTCTCTGCATTCGAAAAAGAAAACTGGAATTCTGAAATCCCCTTTTTCTACTTGTTTGCCCCATTTGGGTGAAAAGGTTGAGCCTGGCAGGTGCTGCTTGTTTTCTAAAACAACAACAAAAAAGATCTGTGCAGCTGTGAAGCTTCTGGAGCCACAGCAGGAGGTAGGTAGGGCCCAGAGCAGCCCAGGCTCTGGTTCTGGATGCACTCAGCAGGCGTGGGCATGCTGCAGAAGTCAGAACCTGGTCCATGCCCACACCCCAAAGCGAGGACAGTTCGGACTGTTCTGTTGGCAGGACTCGTGTGAAGGCGATACCTGTGCACGGAGGGACAAGTCCGCCTGTATCTGAGTGCGGGGCGTGAATTACGTCCTGGCACTGCCCTGAGGCTCAGTGCGGGTAGCAGGGAGGGAAGGATGGGAAACGTGAACTGATTCATGTGCCAGCGGGGAATGGGCGAGGGCAGAGGGGAGGATTCACTGGTATTTAAGGAAGCACAGACTTTGGCCCTTAAGCACAAGAAAACATAATTCCTAAATTCTCAGTGTTCAGGATACAAAACCCCACCCTGATCTGTAAGTAGCAAGGAGCCAGTCTAGAAGGCACATCTCACCCCGCACTCCTATAAAAAACAGCTGAAAGGGGTTTTTTGTTTGTTTATTTGTTTGTTGTTTGGTTGTTTTTTTTTTTTGTATGGCAGCCTTTAGAATAAAATCCCTGTTTTGTTGCTGCAAGCTTTTGGGACTCTAAAATACAAAAGAATGGATTCCTCCCAGGCAGACCCTTTCATGATAAATTTCAACCTGGAGCAAAGATTTATGGCTGAGTTATGAACTCCTAAAAGGCAGAGGTTTGTAATGGAAGTGCTGCCACGAGCCTTAATTAATAGCCATATGAACAACGATCCTGCAGGTTAATACAGCTGCAGCTGAGGGTGCAAACACCTTTGGAAATTAGAGTCCCCGTCTTAAAAGAAAATATTTCTGAAGCTGCGATGCACGGAATAGAATAACGGTCAGTCTTTTATGAAAGCAAACATGCTTCTTGGGCTCCCTCAGCCTGTTTGCTCCCTTCAGCCTAGCTCTGGCCTGGTGGGAACACTGGTGGTTCCCCTGGGAACCCAAGTTTTGCTGCTACGTATCAAATGGTTAATCCAGCTCTCCGAAGCTGTGCCCGTCTAGCTATTTCAGAAGAATCCAAGCCGTGTGATGCTGGGAAGCAAAGGAAATAATTTGTGGGTTCTGTGTGTCAGTCCAGAAAAAATGTTGTATATATTGAAGTGACCCAAGTTGCCATCACAGCTCTGTAAAACATCTGGTGTATCTGAAACACATCGTGGGGTGGCCAAAAGGTTTGGCTGACCTTCCTTCTCAGTGACCTGCATAATTCAGCGCCTGGCGGTTGCACAGGTCACCCCAAACCCATGCCAGGGAATCGTAATGAAGCACCACTCCTGTGTGAACCCCCCCCCCCCTTGGCCACATTACGTTAAATCGACAAGGTCCAAGAACTGCCACCTTAATTTACCTGCCTCTTTGTCGTGCCTTTGATCTTCCTTTCCAAGCTGTCAGAGGGTACCTGGGTTATTGGGTTTGCTGTCTGTGTTGCCCTGGATAAAGACCTGTAATTGGGTACAAGGCATTCGGCCTGCAGAGAACCAAAATCTCGAGACAGGGGCATTGTCCTCAAAGGGGAGATTAGGATCTCTCCTTGTCTTGCCAGCTGCTTTGCTCCCTTCCCTTTCGAGCTTTGAAGATAACACTGGGTTCGAGGTTTTATTTACAGATACCCTTCCTTTAAAATTGCCTGTTCGAGGTAGAATTCCCTTGCATGGACATACTGTTCATTGAATAATTTGCTGAAATGCGTTAAAGTTGTTCAGGACAAACCTGCCAAGTTCTGAAACAGTGAGCACGAGGTTAAAGCCCACTCTTTGCTCTCCCATGGATTTCAGCAAGTCCCAGTTGCTCAGCACCACGGGCAGGATTACCTTGCTGAGGTTGGGGCATAGCACAAAAACAAATCATGGAATAAAAAGGAGTTCCTACAAAGGGTTTTCCTGCCATTTGTTGCCACTCGATATCTTGGGGGAGCTGGGGGGAGGTGAGTGAGAAATAGCTAGGAGGCCGTGGGTGTTAGCGGCACGCTGTGATGCAGCGCAGGGTGGAGAAACTCGGTGCCCATCCGAGAACATCGAGCTGCTGTCAGTGCAATTAAGCCAGCCCCGCTTGCAAGGACATTGAGAGGTGTTTAGAGTTGACCATACTAAAGAATGGTAGGAAAGAAGATGCTAATTAATTTGGTGAAAGCTCCATGAAAAGGCACGGAGCGTAGCTGGGCATGGAGCTAGGCAGCTCGATGTTCGGCCACGTGCTGTCTGCAAGGTGAGCAACTCTGAAGGAAAACCCAGGGCAGCATTTCTGTCTTCAGAAATGAAGAACCTTTAGGCAAGTGTAAAGCAGTGACAAGGAGGCAGGAGGAAGCAAGAAGAGTCTCTTGACTGCTGCATGAAGACAAAGCCACGTGAGGGAACACTCCAAGCTTTCTGGGCCTCCCAGGGGATAATTTCTTCCAGGTACACGCTGCATGAGGGCTGCATAAGGACATGGAAGGAAAACAAAGGCATCATGTGCCCAGAGCAAATAAACTGCCTGTAACAAGCACAGTTTAAACAAAGATTCCAGCGGTATGCAGGCAGCCTTTCTGGATGGGCACAGACCAGATTAGAATATATTTTAGACAGGCGGACATTTGGCCAAGAGCCTGGGCATCTTGTGTGTGTGTGTATGTTTAAATGTGCCTGGAACGTACTTCGTGGGCCTTGCCATGTGAATTTCTCCCTGACAGAAACCCTTACAGCCAGGGCTGAGTTGAAGCAGCAGTGCTGTAACTGCATTGCCACAGGCTTGGACTATGGGGTGCAGCTGCGTCCCGTTTAGAAAAGGGTGTTTCAGGAGGAATGAAACACGCTAGTCAAGAAGGAAAACTGATCAAAACTGATCAGGCCAGGTGGAAGGAGTCCATACCTGGGAAATGGGTCAGGAGAAAAGGAAATCCACTGGGTTAGCTCATTCCTTTGATACTCCGGGAGAGAAAAGGAAAGCAGGGCAGAAGAACAGAAATGCAGACGGTTCTGCCCACATCAAGGCTGGTCCTGACTCAGCAGAAGGCATTGCTGAGCGATGCAGGTAATGGTATCAGGTGCCCGAGCATCCTGCTGCGCTGCCCTCTGAGGACTGATGTGAGCTGGCTTCTGGGCTGCCTGATTATTTATTTATTTGCTGATTTATGTTTCCTCATAAGCTTTCGCCTTCTAATCTAGAAGACCTGAAGTAGGGCTGAGAGGTCACGAGAAGCTTTTAGCAGCTGGGAGGTAGATGGGAGCCCCTAGCGCCCTGCAGTCTGTAGCATCTGCTGCCAGAAGAGCTGATACTGGTCAGAAATGTTTACTCGTCAATGAAGTTACAGCAGGAAAACTTCAGCTTCAGAGGGACAGGAGGGCCTTCAAATGGGGAGCTGCCTGCACCCTTCCTTGGTGGTCCCTGATTTCTACCACAGCATGCATGGAGCTGCTTCCACAACTCGTGCTGACTTTGGAGGACAGCTGTGAGGCCGACTCTTGACTGCATGCTGCAGAAAGCTTAAAAAGATCCCGGGAAAGACCACTGAATACGTTAACCATGGCTTCAGGATCGGTGTGGGGAGGGCGTTTATGCACCACAATGCTGAATTTGGCTCTTCCAGCTTACTTCTGCTGTGGCTTTGGGCCGTAGGCTGCCTACGGAAATGTTTTAATCCTCATCCTGGCGGAATATACAAAGAGCTCTCACCTTTGCGGCTGTTTAAGTTAAAGCTCTGCACCAGGACGTGCTTCCTGAAGGCAAAGCCAATAAACACAGGGAAGCTCCTGGCTAATGCTGCTGGCAGGCAAGGCCTGGCCGTGCGGACACAATGTGTTGGAAGGAAAAGGCTTTCCAGGTGGGTGAGCGCGGTTTGTTCGTCAAACAAGGACATAGCTGTTTGGTTTTAGACAATAGCTGCCCAAGCAAATGGCCGTGCTCTTTTGTTTAACTAGAAGACAAGAAATCAAGTAAATCCCAACCAAATCCGTGTCACTGATGGACGCTGACAGAACATGCTGTGTCAGAATGAAGAGCACGCGGGAAGGTTCAGCCAAGGAGCTAAGCCTCCAGGTCTGTAGGAAGGTACGAGCAACCTTTGCACAGAAGGCTTCGTTTGGTGTTGGGTTGGGGAAAGGAGACACTTAGGTACTGGCAGAAATTCAGGGAGATGGTAAAGGAAAACCCCAAGGGCACATTTCTGGAATCGGAGGTTTTCTGACTGCCCTCCTCACACCCTGCTGGGAAATGGAAAGGATTCCTATTTCAGTCTGCCTTGCCCTTCATACATGGGACATGTGAGTGATTCCTGTGGGTCATCAGCTCCCACTGCTCACTGCCCAAACCTGTACCTTATCGCCCATTTAAAATCACTCATCTGCGTATTTTAATATTTCATCAGTTCAAAGCAGGCGGCTTAATGAGTTGAGAGAATGAGTAGGATTTGGGATATTTAAGGGACCTTATATCCATTAGGCACACCAGCTGCATGTCAGCGACACGTTCTTTTTATTGGCTGAGCGCAACATTTCTGTTTGTCCATTACTCAGTAACTTTGGAACGCAGCATCCAGACAAGTCCAGGGCTTCAGGGAATGCTCCGCACGTCAGCGGGACGAGCCCATTGATTTCGGTGCAAATCAGACCGGCCAAAAAACCTGTCAGGAGAAAAATCAGGACCTCCAGGCTATCTGGTGCTGCAGGGAAAGGAATCTTTCAGCCCTTCCCTGCACTTGCACACAGGCAGCAGGAGCAGCTGCGTGGCTCAAGGTGGTGCTGGGACCTGACAAGGAGCTGGGATTTCAGAAGTGCTGCTTACGGGACACATTTGGAGGTCCAGCGTGGGGGGTTTAGGATCTCAGGGAAATTCGGGGCAGATTTTGGGATGATCAGGTTGGCGCTAATGACACACTGGGGGACTGAGCGAAGGATTTATAAATTAAATAAATAAAACACAGCAAGCCCCTGGGAAATGAGGGGTGGGAAAATGGAGACAGTGCGGCTCTGGGAGGAGGGAGGGATCCCGTGCGAGGCAGGGAGTGCTGGAGGTTCACTCCCAAGGTCTGTGTAGGGAAGAGGTGGGGAAGAGCAACGTGGAGACAGATTTTAGCATGTGTGAAATGCAATTAACTCAGAATACTTGGGAAGCGTCTGACCCGGCCCCCCAGAACTGCTCTTCTGGTTGCTGTGGTTGCCTTCCTCCTTCTCCAAGTGGAACTTCTATTAGCGGCCAAGGTGAGCTGCAGGCTGTGGTCAGGAGGGATCAATAGCACGGCCTTGATGGATGCTCAGAGGAAAGACGTACAGACGCCTGCACGCTCGTGGCAGAGCCGATGAAGATGGACGTTACGGAAAGTCCTGAGCTGGGGAGGCTGTGACGGGTGCTGCCCAGCGGCTGTGTGCACTGCAGGCAGAGGCCAAAGATGTTTTTAAGGGACAAGTCGTGTGTTTGAGTGCCCAGAAATCTCATCATTTCTGATAGGCTTTGTGGCCATCTCCCTTTCGAAGTGACCTTTGTCCTGCTGCACAGTAAATTTTTGGCTCCAAGGTTGCAACTCCGGTGGAAATACAGGACTCGAGACGCCTTAGATCTGTCCGATAGCCTCTCAAGCTCGGGAGCCCTATCTGAGGTACTGCAGGCAGGAAGGGAAATCCAAGGCTAAAGCGCTGGGTGGGAATGCCCCTTGCCAAACGCTTTTGTGGCACTTCCCAGATGGGCACAAGTCAAACCGTCTGTCAGTCGGGTGCCACTGGTGACTGCCTTTGTGTCCAATCGGTGCTTTATCTCCTCACCATCTCCAGTCCAGCATCAGCGTGTGGTTCCATCTTCCTTTTATTTATGGGCTTGCGGAGAGCTGAATGACGAAGCAGGATTACAATAAAAACATCTTTAAACTTATTTCCACCTCATTTTGGAGTTGCCAGCTCCACTGATCATTTTTATGAACTGTCATGAACATTAATGAAATTTTATGAGCATTTTGCTCAGGACGTTGCAAGATGATTTTTTTTTTTTTCCGAGATAAGTCTGCAGGGAGAGTTGGGTCTGTATCGCTCGGGGTTGGGGCTTGCAGGTGTCTCAGCTGCCTTTGGTTTGTAAAACTTGCTCACTTTCCTCTCTCCTCTTACCCTCTCTTTCCCTTCTTGCCCATGCCCCATGGGTGGCATCTCACCAGAAGGAGGTGTGCAAGAAGCGGGGTGCTGGTAAATGTGTGAAGATTTATCAAAACTGATGTCTAAGAAGGACAGAGAGTGACTGAGAGGGTTTTTTTTAATCAATGATGAAGTGTTAGAAGGCACCAAGAAGAGTGAGCAATAAAAATATAACCCAGGAGCACGTGGAAAAAAAGTCAACCATTCCCTGAGCTGTGCTTGTTGGAAATCGTGCCTCTGTCTTCTGCCGAGGGTGCAGAATTCTCTCTGGGTACTCCGTGCTCTGGGGGCCGTGGAGGCAGGGGGAGACTTTCCGTTACCTTCAGCGGGCACCGAGCTGGCTTCATGCACAGCCCAGTTGGGTTCTGCACGTGCGGGTGCCGTTGGACGCAGCGCTGGCTACCGACGTGCTGCAGGGTTAGGGCATTGCAGCAAATGGAGAAGGTGGAGATGAACTCGAGAAATCGGGAGAGGGAAGCAGAAAGCACATCACAAGCTCGCCTCCCAGCTGCTTGGCACCTTGCAGGGGTGGCACGGAGGGGTCTGCAGGAGGCAGGCAGCCCCTCTGCTCCTCGGGGCCGCCCGTACTACGCTCGCTTGCCTCCAGCTTCCCCGCCTGGGGCTTATCTGCCTATCTCTGCTGGAAAAGTGACACGGGCTGCCAGCGGGTCACGCTGCCTATTGTTCAACGGAGAAACAAACTCCGCTGCTCCCCCCTCCCCGCCCCAGCCACTTCTTTATTAGTCGCCTGATCGCAGCCTTCAAATCCTTGACCCAAATCCTCCTGTGCCCAGCTTTTAGGTCTTATCCTGCTCTGGCTGTCGTGTCCGGCGTCGACCCGCGAGGGAAGGTATTGGCTGCGCGCCACGCGATTAGGGGGCTGCTGCCGGGTGTTTTGTGCTGTGCACAAGGTGATAAGCGGGGAGGGGGGGGGGGTGAGAGCCCCCGGTCGGTCTGAGCCGCCAGCTTTCCCCGATCCCCAGCCCTCCCCTGCTCCTGCTGACTCAGGCACCCTGGGCTTAGCGCCCGGCGCTGTTGGAGGCACTGACCTTGCGTGGCCGCGCGCGGCCCGCTGGCACTCAGAGGCCATGCCGGGGCACGGCGAGGGATGCCGAGGAGAAAGTCAGCGTGCTGAATTTCACAGCCCGAGGCGACTCCCAGCTCTGCTGGGTAGGAAAACGGTGGTGCCTGCACTGCTCTGGTGCTGGGCGGGTAGCAGGGAGCCACAGCGGTCATCCTGCAAAATGCCCTTTATTTCCCCCCCCCCTTTGCTAGGAAAGTGGACGTGCTGGTGAGGAAGAAGCTGCGAGGATTCATTTTATCTTGTGAATCCAGAGTGTGCCCGGGGTTTGGAGGCGGAGGCTCTCTCCTTGCTTCCTGGGGGGCAGAGAGTTTTTATTACCTCTTACCTGGGCACCTGGTTTTTTTATTACCCTCTTACGGGGTGAGCCTTGCTGGCAGGTTCTGTGCAGGAGGTTGGATGTGCCAGATATAGCAGTCCCTTCTGGGACTTATAAACAACAAATCTGTGCGGAAACAGCCCTCGGAAGCTGGATGTTAAGGGGAAGGGAGTGATGCTGGTGGCATTTTACGGGGGAGCTGCAGCCAGGTATTTCTCCAGCGGCAGCGCGGTGCTGGCAGTCCCCAGGTCACCTCTGTCCTTCAGGTGCTTCCAGCGAGCCCCAGGTCCACCCACACACTGTAGGGAGGTAGAAGGTGATTATATATAATTTTTGGAATGTATATATTGTTTTTGGAAATCAGAAATCAGTTTTGTTTTGGGTTTAAAAAAATACTAACCAAAAAAAGCAGGAGCCTCTGCGCGGTAATTTCCCACCAGCCCTGACACTGCATAGCTGTGCTGTTACATAAGGTTGTTCCTCGCTGCTGTAATGATGCAACAGTATTTATAGCCCAATCTGGGTTTTCCTTTTAATGGCTTCCATAAAAAGCTCATTATTCCCCTCGCGCAGGCACGGGCTCATTTACATGCTCGTCCTGTCCCCGGGCGTGGGCTGTGCTTCGGGCCGTCCCAGCGGCTCGGCTGGTTGCTGACCGCCTCTGGCAGCGGTCCTGTCCCATCCCCAGGCCAGGATCTTGTCTTCTGGGGGGATGGAGAGGAGGGGAAGGTGGTGGAGAAGGGGAAAAATCACTTGGGTTGCTGCACGCTCTGGGAATGTTGTTTTTTCCTTGGAGCTGCAAACTCGCGTCACGCTGGCCAGGGACTTGGCCTGGCTCGAGGTGTCTGTGACATAGGGAGGGTGTCAGTGAGAGCAAACAGCGCGTGGCTCCGGTACCCGAGCCAGGGGGACCTCTGAAAGAAGTCCCTGAACCAGACACAAATCCGGACGAGGATGGGGAAGGAACGCCCTTGGCTTGGCGCGCCCACCTCGGCTCCCCCTGCCTCAATCAATGTCCTCACGTCTCTCCCTCTGCAGGCCCTGACGTCCCTCCTTTTGCATATTGGATTTATTTTTTTTTTTCTTTATTGGAGGGAGGGGCAGAGGGTCGGGACAGTTTTATGGCAACGGTATTGATCAGTAAAATTTAATATAATCTCTGCAGTTACTGAGTGATCGTTAAGGGGATGGAGAGCCGGTGAAACATTTAAAAAGAAATATTTTTCAGTTTTATTTTCCTCCTACTTTTCCGAGCCTCTCTTCTCTTCCAGACCTGGCATCAATCTCCTACTTTGCACCCCTTTAAACCCACCCATACATTTCTGACCGGGTTTTCACAGCTTGCCTTTGGGTTGATTAAATATTAGCAAAAGACTGATCCAGGCTCATCCCGTGCTAGGTTCGCTTGCCATTTCCTCAGCAGAGCGCCTTGCCGCTTTTGGATCTAGGAAATTTTGTGTCTGCCGAGAGCATCACTCCCTCGTTTGATCTCAGCTCTATCTGCAGCTCCTGTTGCTGTAGTGCCGGGTTGCCTCTCGGTGTCTGCTGCCTCCCACTCCCTCCGTGCCCACGTGCGTCCCTGCGCAGATGGGGAGCGGCAGCGCGAGGTGGCGAAGCGCCGTGCCCGGCAGCAAACTGGAGCAGAAGAGAAACGACAGCTTGAGCTTCGAATGTGTGCTAAATATCCTAACCGCTGGAGCAGCCTGTCTGGGGCAGGGCTGAGCGGTGCTGAGCCGCAGGTGAAAGAAATTCCCTCCCTGCAGTCACCGCTGCTTTTCTCTTGCCTGCCACGCAGCCCAGAAAGGCTGCTGTGGGTGATCCGAGCCCGGCAGACATCAGGCTGCTGGAAGGTGATCTCCAAAAGGCACGCGGGGCTTATCCTGGCCCACCCTGCGAGGAGAACAGGGCACGGTGCTCGTAGTGAGGTTCCCACTGCCTCCTTAGTTTGGAGAGGGCTGCAGCAAACCACGAGGCAGCCGTTATTGGAAATAATCTGAATTTCGACCAAATTTTCCTCTTCCCCTCGCCCTCCCCCCCTTTGCAGTCACTCTTTGCAGTCACTTGGAGCAGCGTGTTGCGAGAATCGCCAGACCCTGCGGGCGCCTGGCTGCCTCTGCTAGCTGCAGAGACTCTGACACTGATTTATATTTTGGTTAATTGTCTCCATCCATTAGTCTCCTCATCCTTCTCCTTGTTAAAGATGCAGTCGCTGCTAATGTCTGTAAATGAAACACATTTAAAAGGCATCGCTCCCAGCCTGAATCCGGCTTGGGTTAATGATCAGCGGAAGCTGCCACCACCCTCACGAGCATCTCGGGGTGGTGGCGTCTGCATTCAGGTGCCCCCTGGGGCTGGGCAGCCTGGGCATCCATCAGCAGCTCTCTGCTTAGCCTGACTCGAGGGGACAAGAGATCGAGGTGCCTGCTCTGTCCTGGTCTGCTCCCCTCCGTGACCCACTCCACGCTGAAGGTGCTGCCGGGGCTGGCTCCAGAAGGTGCCAGGGGTCATCGTGCAGCAGGGAGAGGTGGCTGGGGTGGGGGTGCAAGGCAGGGTCCAAACGCTGCTCTGAATGGGGACCACGGGACGAGGCAGGACCAGAAGGGATCTTGGAGCAAGAGCTGCGGTCACTGCTGGTCGGGGGCTTCTGCTGCAGACGGTGCTCAGAAGAAGCCCGGTTGTTGTTCACGGGGTGGCTGCATGTCTGGCCACCACAGCCTCCTCCTAATTCATCTGGATGTCCCAAGGGATGGCCACGCTCAGCAAATTTGCCAGTTTGGTGGCAGTCCCGGTGATGGACTCCTCCTTGGGCAGGTGCTGTGGCTCATCACCCAGACGGGGTGGTGCTGCCTAAAATACAGATGAGTCCGTGGCTTTCGGTGGCACCCTCTCCCAAACAGACAGCTCCTGTCGAGGTGACATTCCCCCAGCTGATGTGGCTGTCTGTCCTCTAGGGTGCCTTTTCCTGCAAGCGATGGCATGGCTTTGGTGGAGCGTTACGCTGCCGGTACAGAAAGGCTCCTCAGAGCAAACAGGGCTGGGGAGACGGGAGCAGCCAGTGCCATTAAACACAGACAGTGCAGCAGTCAGAGCGTTCGGAGAGACCATTAGCAACGTGGCTTTTTTTCCTCCAGTGGTAATTTTTGCAGCCATTAGTTATTAGTACGGCTCTCTGCAGCTTTGCAGAGGGGGCCTCTTGTGTCAGAGCACCGGGGAGTGACAGGAATTTTAGATTGTCAGCCCTGATGTGTATCCTGCACCAGATTTGGTGAGAGGTTTGGGGAGAGGAAGATTTTTGTTGCTGTCTCCCATGCCTAGCATGAAACCTGCAGCATACAGCCCTTGCTGCTCGTGTTCTCCCCTGCCCTTCTCGCATTTTGTGCATCACGTCATCGGTACACTGCTTTTAGAAACACCCTTAGAGCTCAGGTGGCTGTTTTCTTAGCAGCTTTCATCTCGTGCCATATCCAGGTAAACCCAGGAGCCTTTTGGTCTCGGCCTTTTGAGCTGCGTGGCTGCTGCTTGCACCACGCACAACTTGGGTTGCAGGGTGCCGGTGAGCTGCTCTGCTGCTCGTGGCTCAGGCACAACCTTTATCACAGCCTGCCCGTGTTCCTGGTAAGTGGATCTGTTGCTCCTGTGCCTTGGCTTCACTGGGACTTGAAAATTGCCCAAGCCATACTAATACCCAGCCACTCCTCCAACTGTTGCTGCTGGCAGCGTCAGAGTTGGATAGAGGGATGTCCACAGTGCTGGTAGGTAGCTGCTGCCTTTCCCTTACTTATAGGAGGGACGTCTTTGTGAAGACAAGGTCTTGCTCCTTCATCAGCATCCGCTTCTTGTTCGCCACACAAAGTCCTCCTCCTGTTTGAACGCTGACTGCTCCCCGCCGCTGCCAAGTTCGCTGTCACAAAAGCAGGCTGGTGGATTCAGAGGACGAGCAGCAGCACGTCAGCTGTAATTGAAGGCGACAAAAGGAGTTCAGCTTTACCAGGCACGTTCAGATTCCCCGCTCACATTCAGGTCGGGCCGAGGCTTGGTGTCCTGGATGGAGGCGCATGGGATTTGAAATTCCCACTCGAGTCTGCTTGTGCTGTGAGTTCTTTGCAAATCTTGGTCCACCAAAGTAGCAGAAATACCTGAGAAGCACATCTTCTGACCAGCGCTCCGGTCATCCTGGGCCAGATACCAGAAGAAAAGTCTTAAGGAAGGTCACGGCACTAACCCTGAGCTGCTCCCCGGCCAGAAACAGACCTGGAGCTGCTGGAATCCCCGGCACTAAGTGCTCCGTTTTCCACCCTTCGTTTTACTGCAAGAGCGCAACTTGCTCCTGTGAGGTGGAATTGCCCAAGCAGCCATCCCTCAGAGCACGTGAAACACACCTGTAGTAGTGGGGGGCCCAAAACCATTAATTACCAAACCCCATGCAAACTGAGCATCGCCATGGCAACCCGCAGCCCTCCAGAAGGCTATTTGTCTCCTCCTTGACCTTTCAGGAGATCTGTATCTTGCTCAAGCCCCCTTCTCTAATCCGGTTTTTAAAATATAATATTATGCTACTGGAAGGGATCAGACCTTTAATCTGATTGTGTGTGCATGTGTGTTTGTGCGGGTGGGGGGTGCCTGCATTAACAGGCACCCGGCAGCGACGCGGAGACGAGACAAAGGAAAAGCAGAGCGTGCCTGTGCCCTGCTGGGGCTGCAAGTGAGCACCTGGGAGGAATTACTACCTTCAGCACACAGAGGGGGAAATCCTCCGCATGGGCAGGACCTGCCCTCTCCAGTCCCCCTGGCGCAGGCTCCGTCCCTCCGGGGTCAGGCAAGAGTTGCGCTCTTGCTGCTGAGGACTGCGGAGGCGATGCTCTCGCACCCCTGTTGGTTTTTCCTTCCAGGAAGCCTCAATTCTTGTCTTCGGCTGCGTTAATTTGTGCTGCAAGCACCCAGGTTTCTATGTGTGTGTTGGTATCCCTGAAGCATCCTGATTCTGCATCTCAATATCCCACAAGCCAGGCTCTGTTTCCTGTTGCGTTCCCTCCGAGGGAGCGCTCTTCAGTCCTGTGTTGGCTCTGCTGCTGGAGCCCGGAGCCCCAGAGTTTGTTTCTGTGTACGCTGGGATTAACGAGAGCAATTTAGGGGGTGCGTAAAGACAGAGGAACAACCGGCTTTTTCCCCAAGGCACTTTTGATAACACCGTTCTTGTGCCTTGAGAGCAAGCTGAACACCCAGGGAGCACCCTGCATCCTGGGTGAGGGAGGGGGCATCAGTTCTGTGCCGTGCCAGCTGTTGAGGCAGCCCCAAAACCTGGGCACATCCATGAGATGGGCTCTGTCAGGGGCTTTATGCATGGGATGTGAGCGCAAAAATCTAGCAGGAGTGGGGCTGAGGAATCAGGGACCAGGTGGTCAAAGGGAATTGATAGAGGACCATCGCTGGCCACCTGGAAGCCAAGGACTGCCCAGGTGCCCCTCGTTTTGCAGCGGTGCTGTGCTCGCTGGGGCAGCACGCTGCACAGTGCCCAGTTTGCCTTCAGGAAAGGTAGGTGCTGGCTCGAATTTTTCCAGAAGCTGTTTTCTGTTGGGAAGCACTCTAGGCTGTTTCTAGGAGTTGTATGGCAGATGGGCAAGGCAGGGGGTGAGGCAGTGAGATCTCAGGGAGGGTGCAAAGGCAGTTGCAGTGTTGGATTCCAAGGTGGTGGGCGTGCAAAAGCAGGGTGACTTCTGGAACCGGCTGGGGGCTGGGCAGAGCCCTGCCTCCTGGCTAAGGGGAGACCTGAGGTTCTGTTAAAAAATTAAACTTTGACTAGTTGTGTTTTTTCATGGCATTGGGATGAAAGGCAGTCAGTTGGGCTTCACTCTCTGGAGGCTCAGGAGGGTCTCTGGTAAAAACGAGGCTGGTTTGCTGTCTTGAGCAGGCACAAGTAAGGTGGAGGTGACAGAGCTGTTGCCTGCAGAATTAAAGCTGGCTTGATTCTGTGCCCCCAGCACGGTGGTAGAGCCCCATGGGGTCGAAGAAGAGCCTTCCACAAGTACCTCCCTTGTTGGAGAGCCCACGCAGTCACTGGTGTCTGACTGCAGCCGCGTGGAGCTGTGTTTGCAGGACCAGCTGCGCCTACAGTATTAAAAAAAAATGCTTAAAATCTTGACCTAAGCAGCAAGGTATTTCAATTTTTCATGAGCTGATCCAGCCACCCCTCAGTGTTTCTTTTCTCCTGCTAAGACTGAGCCCCAGCTCCAAGCTACCTCCCATGGTGCCGGCTGTGGAAGAAGCCCAGAACACAAAGGCAGCCTCTGCTTCAAGCCTCCCGCATACCGAGGCAGCAGAACAGCTCCTGGGGACAGGCTGATGTGTTAAAAGCTGCCCGAGCTGCAGTCCTTCTCCCCTTTCCTCTCAATGTCACCTTGGTGTTCACTTTGCCTTCTGCAAAGGTGTTGCAGCAAAGTTGTGCTCTCTGGGCTCCTGCCTAGTTGCGCGGGTAGGCTGAGCTGGGTTCAGAGCCCGCTTGGGTTCCTGGTGCTGCGTGGAGTTAGGACTCGCAAGTGCACCTTTCAATACTATGACAATTTTAAATTTAAGGTCATGGAAAACCTAAAAACGTCCATTTCTTTTGGGAAGAAAAATACCCGTTCTGGTGTCTGTCTTCTGGTTCTGGTTCCCAGCGGCTGCACCGGGTCGAGCCGTGTTCAGGAGTCGCCGTGCCCTTTTCCAGAAAGAGAGGCAGCTGCGTCTTAGTGGTGGATAAAAGCCCAATTCCTTTTCATAGCTCTCTTAACGTGTTTACGTATGAGGGGGGCTTTGGGCTCGTTTGGGATGCAAGACACTCTGCAAACGCAAAGATGTAATTATCCCATTTTTCTCTTCCTACTCCCTGCCTTCTCCCTCTGCACTTCTGGCTCATCTCCTCCGCCCTTTCCCGAGCGTTGTGCTGATGGCAGCGTTTATCTGCATTTGTCCTCTGTCCCTGACATCCAGTTATTGATTGGCATGATTAAAAAGAACTGATAATCACTTCACATTAATCCCATAAATGACTTAAGACACCCAAATATTTGCATAATGCATCTTAAAGGTGGCAGCTAAAAGAGGATAAGACCCAAAACTGCTTGGCGCAGGAGAAATGGGCTTCCCACTCACCTGTGGGCTTGCTTAAGTAATTAGCCTTCTGCTTGCATAAGGAGGAATCTGAACTGGTTTAGCGGAGGAAGATGCAGTGGGTGCTCAAAGGCTTTGGGATTTGAGCATCCAGCCCCGGCGCTGGGGCCGCGGGGGGAGCAGCAGGGAGCGGGGCAGCGGCTGCTGGAAGGGGAGCCCGGCCGTGTCTGCCGCATCTCGTGAAAATCTGGAGCCAGACGCCCGCTGAAAGTACCTCTGTCTAAAGACTTTCTGTCATAAACTTATCTGATTAGCGGGGAGCTAGACGACAGATTAGCCCCTGCTTCTGCACCGGGGCTGGGCTCCCCGGAGCATCTGAGCAGATCCGGGGCTGGTGCCTAGAGCCGCTGGCTGGGGGGGCAGCAGGTGGGGAGGAGGTGGGGGGAGAGGAGGGGGATATTTAAGGGAAGGCGATCGCGAGGTGGCTCTGCAGATAATGCACCCTCCGCGCTGTCCCGCGGGTCCCAGGTGAGGACGCTTTCTGCGGCAGGGAGCTGGTGGCCATGTGCTGCGTGTGGCAGCGGCACCGAGCGGGCGCGCTCCTCGTGTGAGTAGGGGCCGGGAGGGCAACGGGGGCACGGCTCCGCTCCTGGCCTGCGGGGTTCTGTAAGTGTCTCGGCTTCCTCTGCCCGTCGTCTTCCTTGTGGAAAGGGGAGAGGAAGGAAAAGAGCCACGTCTAGCTCGGAGCAAGCACCTGGTGCTGGAAGGTCGGGTGGTTTAACGTAGACGCAACCCAGAAAGAAGGGAGACGATCCAGCGTTTCCATTTAGTATCACGTATAGGGTTGGGTTTTGTCGCTTGTTCTTCCTCCTCAGTGTTTGTGTATCGTTTATTGAGAAATATTTTGCAAGAGCTTTGCAAGCCGAAGCATTTGCCAGCTGAACTGCAGTGTCTGCTACAGCGACTGTCTTTTTGCGTTTGTGCTCTCCCTCGCCATAGAAGGAGAAAAGCAAAAAGACTGAAGTAGCCTACTGAACGGCAGCCTGACGCGAGGAGAGCAGGCACAGCAACGCCGGACCACTCTAATGCGTGCTCTTGTCCCAGAAGGAAGGGAGCATTATTTCAGGAGTGAAGAACTGAAAATCAGTTTTGTAAATAAATCTGAGCTGTGGGCTCGGAGTGATGCAGATGGCCAGGTTCACGGTGGGTTTCTCTCCAAGAAGAAAAACAATTACTCAAGTAAATAAAGTTGTCTCGTGTTCCAGCAGTGATGGAATGGAAAAACTTACTTTTTGGGGGGAATAGAAGGGTGGCAGCTGATAGAAGACTATCAGTTATTTCAGTTCAAGTTCCCTATTAATTCGGGAACAGATCTGCCAATTCGTGCGCCTTCAGTTTTTCCATCTGAGATGTAAGTTCTGGCCCACGCAAGTTATATCTGGCAGCGCTGAAATCAGGAGCTCTGGCAGCTGCCGAGTACTTTATGGGAAATGAGAGGGCTGCTTGGGAAGTGCTTCGTGCTCGCTCTCCGCTCCCCAAAAGTAGAGGAGGTTGCCTTGGGCGGGGGGGGGAGAACCTTTCCTGCCAGGCGGCGATGTCGGGGGCAAACAAAAGCAGCTTGCGCACGCGTACGCACATGCACACAGAAATCAATTACGTGGTGGCAAATAGGATTTCCTTAACTTGGTGCTTTTCTGCTCTGTTGCAGCCGTGATAACGACCTCTCCACTATCATCTCCAACCTGCATCAGAGTCGTCAGCTCGTTATGCCAGAGACCCAGAGCCGCTGTGAATTCAAGAGGAACAGCATCGACGTTGGCTTGGGAGCAGCAGGTAAGGGGCTGGAGCAGGTCCTGCTGGCTGGGCTCAGTGACTTCCCTCCTCTCTCTTTCACCCCTCCATTCGTGCATTTTTTCAGCAGCTCCTTTCTTTTTTTTTCTTTTTCTTTTTCCTGTGGCTCTTCGTGTAGCACGCTTCAGAGTGAGCTACGTGAAGTCTCTTAATATTCTGGCCGGAGATTAACATGGGAAGGATTTCTTGGTGTTAAAGTGGTGCAGTCTTTTGAGATCTCAGCCCTGCTTTATTCTCAAATCTAGTGGTCTGTGTTAAACTACTGGCAAAGGAGCTTGCGCCAGCAAAGAAGTGAAATGTCCCCAGGGTTAGTGTCAAGTGAAGCAGAAAGGCCTTGCAGAGAGCACGGTTTGATTTGTAATTTCATTAATCAGAGGTTCCCCATGCTGCCTCTGTGCCTGCCAACTCCTTTGTGAGTGTGTGTTTGGTTGGTTTTGGACTGCTACCTGCCTTTTTTTCTTTTTTTCTTTTTTTCTTTTTTTTTTCTTTTTTTTTCTTTTTTTTTTCTTTTTCTTTTTGGAAGCTGAACTTCCTTGACATGGTGAAGGCAGAAGTGCTGCGCCACTCGGGATGTCAGGAAGGGAGCTCTGGGCGCGGATGCCTTGGTGGTGGATGTGCACCAGCCAACAAGTGAGGCGCTGGTAATAAACAGAGCTCTGCTTGCTGCTCGCAGAGCCTACAGTTGGCTTGAGAATAATTAAAAGTTGAGGAAAAAGTGGGAGTAACGCTGGTTTTTCTATTCTCTGTAGGGAAAACAGCAATCTCTCCTCTTCCAAATCAGACCTGATCTCTCCGTGCATGTTAATGTCAGCCTTCCCTGAAAATCCCTGTGTGGTTTTGTCTGTGCTTGCCTGTAAGTCATTCTGTTGACCACGTAATTTAACCCAGTGTCCAGAGGGAAGAACACCACGTCTAAGGTGCTTCGGGAATGCCTTTGGAGGCACCTGGTTTGCCTCTTGCATGAGGTTTGACCCCTTTCCTCCTGCCTGCAGTGGCACCTGAGCTGGTGCAGCCGCTTCTCAGGGAGCGTTGAGTCCCACGTGTGTGTAGGGCTGAACTGGGGGATTTGGGCTGTCCGTAGGGCAGCCACGAGCAGCTCCCCCTCCTCACTTGCACAGCTGAATCTCCCTTTTCTCTTCATTACACAGCTCCAAGAGACACACTGGCCAGAGAGATAAGTTGTTCTGTACGACGTTACTCGTGTCTGGATGTCTCAGCTGACCTCACGTGTTAAAACGGGTTTTAATAATGTTTGCTTCACAGGGAGGCTGCTGGGCTTTATCAGGGCTGCTGAAATTCTCTGAGATCCTTAACATTCCAGAAATGCAAAGTGCACTTTTCATTCCCGTCAGTGTTGAACAGGAGCAAAGATTAGATGGTGAGGTCCTCGTTTGTACTTGCTAGAATTCGTGCTCGAGGTTCTCCGGTTGGCTTCTTAACCAAAAGAAACGGCGAGAAATATAAAACACAGGCACCACGCGGGGGCTGTAGCAGTGGGGACGGCAGCGCCTGGCTCTGATCCCACGGAAAGGCTGAGCAATGAAAAAGAAGAGGGCTCGTTCACACGAGAGGCCACCAAGCAAGTGACAGAGCCTTTCAGGACGTGATAGATCTGGTGTGTCTAAAGAGAGCCGACCAGCAAAAGAGCAGCTGGGGGCATGGTGGGGATGTTGGGTATCCGAAGGGAGAGGGGCTTTGTCACATCTCCACGGGGATGGTTCAGCTCTTGCTTTGTCCCTGCTGCCTGGCAGTGGCTTGCTCTCCGTGTCTGTTTGATGCAAGGAAGGCTCGTTTGCCAAAATCTGCCGGCTCGGGGTCTAGGTGTGCTGGTCTGGTACCTGCACCGCCACCGCCTGTACCTGGAAGCCAAGGGAACAGAAACAAAATGTGCTGGGGTTTGTAGCTGCCGCCGATTACTGGATTTATGCCTCGGTTCTGTTTGTTTTTACTGGCATGAGTGGGAGGGGAGAACGCTAGAACTAATTGCTGCGTATATATTTTAAGAGACTTAATGTTGGGTTAGTCTCAAAGACTGGCTGTTGTTTAAACCTCGTAGTAAGGGGAAAAGAAGCGTGCCCGCAGCTGCCTGCCGTTTGCGCCGTGTGCCTCTGAGAACAAGCACTGCGTGGCTGGGCTGTGAGAATCTCACCCCCAGAGCGGCGTTCGGGGATGGACGGCGCTGAATAAACGACGCTAACGCAGAGCTCTGAAGAACACCCGCGTCACTCGTAACCGTGTGCTGCGCTGCTCTCAAAGCAAGGCGGAATCCGATGCTCGAGTGTTTGCTGCTGCTGGGTTAGCATTTATGGTGTGCAGCGAGCGCACGGTCCCAGCCAGCAGGGGCCGAGCGCTCTGGAGGCTGAGCTGCGGCTCGGACCAAGGGTTGTGCACGCTCAGGACGAAGGGTGAGTGTCCGTGGCTTTTTGGCTGTGGCTATAAGCAGGGGAGTGAGAAGCGGGGATAGCACGACTGGGAGAGATTTGTTTATGGCAGGGCCCCCGGGGCTAAGAGGGCTGAAGTTGGCAGGGTTGGTTGGTTTATGATTAATTCGGTGAGAGTCGCTTGATTTATAGTTAAGACTAAGATTAGAGGCAGTGCGATGGTTCTGAACGTGGACTGGGAAATAGGAATAATTACTGGATCTTGAGTGGTCTTTGAAATGATGGAAGGGGCTGGAACTAATGGCATGTAGGGCTGGGGTGAGTTCTGGGGGGTGAGTCTGGAGTCAGGGTTCAAGCCAGAGCTGGGCTGGTGGTCAGGTTGAAAGGGACTGAGGAGAACATCGCTGGAACATAAAAGGCCCGTGGTTGGAAGAGCAGCACTGATGTTAGCGTCTGTAGAAGGTCTGTGAATAATTTTTAAGTGAAACCAGGTCACTGTGTGTCAGCGGTGATGGTTAGATTTGGGAACAGAGACTGAACAGCTCAGTTTGGGAAAGCAGAAGAACTTGCAAAATAATTGGGTCGTGAAAGACTCGGATCGGGTTGGCCCTGACAAACGAAGTCACTGCATTTTGGGTCATGAGAGGCCCAAAGAGCTGCAACTGCGGTGTCAGCACAGACAAATGGCTGAGCTCCTCATTGCATCACTTACGTGTGGTTGAGATGAGTGTAGTGACTGTCGTGCGTTGGCAAGTTTAGCACCTACAGAAATCTGGGCTAGCAAACCTGAGAGCTGCAGTGCTTCGAAAATACATTGATGGTCAAAAATGAGAAGACCGTTACTGCTAGGCTACAGAGACAACGGCAAAGGAGGGTGGTTGTGTTACCAGGGAGTGAAATGTTTTTGGACGAGATGCATAACGCCTTCCACCGGTCTTGGAGTACGTTGTAGGAATGCACAGGTCAACCAAGGCATGGAGAGAGAAATCTGCCCAAGGTGATAAAGCCAGCGGCAGAGCTCTGTTTCCTGGCTTGTCCTGCCTGGCTCCTTTGCTAGAGCTCTCTGTCGTTATTCCACCGTGACAACAGGACCATGTGGATTAAAGCGTGCTCTGAGGGATTCCCCATGTGAGAGATTTTGGGTGCGGGGGGATGCCCCCCCTTTCTAGGGTGTGTGCTGAAGGAAGAGGTCTGGATGGGAATAGCTGACAGCTTCACTCATGTTCAAAGCATCCCCTGATACCCGGCCTTCAAAGGAAATAAAGAACACCAAGAGCAAAAACCTACAGAAACAAACAAAAAAACCCAAACCACCCAAACCTGCTCCAGCCTGTGCTTCTCGGTAGGGTGCCCGGAGAGCCGGCACCGGCAGGGGTACGCGAGGCTTTTGCAAGGACAGCACAAGTAGGTGGCTGAGAGGCGTGTCCTGATAAAATCTAATTGCCCTATCGATCGGCTCCGGAGCCGCGCTCGGCTGCGGTAATGATTGAGATATTCTTACGTGTTTGATGCATGGGAGCCGTATCTCAGCGCCCGGGGCTCACCGGGGACCTGGGGGTGTTGCAGCGATCTCTTAATCACGGAGCAAACTCGCGCGTGTTGGGCCCGCTCTGCGGCACTGCAGATTTATTACAATTATTATCACCAATGCACTTGGATTTCCTTAGGTCCCAGGGGGTGCCGGGTTTCGGGGAAGAGCTGCCCTGCTCGTAACTCTGAATTTTTAACTGGCTGAGGAAAACCATCTCAGTCCTAGGTTAGGGATTCACCCATCTGCACCGTCGTATCCCTTGCTTTTCCTACGGCCCTTCCTTCCATCTCATCTGGGTTGGCTGTTGGCAGTGTCACGTTCTCAGACTTTTAAGAAGAGTAAATTTGCTGCTGCTTCTGCTTTCTCTTCCTCCCTTTGTGGCTGGGAGTGGAAGAGCTCGTGCTTGCAGGTTGCGAGCCCTGGTTCCTGCGGTCTCTGGGTAAAAGTCCGCTCACCAAGCGGCTGTGCAAGTTTCAAGCGTGCAAATGTCCATTGCTTCCAGCACAGATTGGAGTAAACGTTCATGGAGGATCGGGGAATGTGGTGCAAGGGAAGGGCGCCTGCCCCTCTGCCAGCTCCAGTGCTCTTCATTAATCACAGTGATGTCCAGCTCCTCTTCTGAAGCCTAGGTTATATCTGCGCTGGGCTTCCACCCAGCTGCTGGGTTTAATCTCCTCCTCCTCTGAGCTGAACCTGACTTCGTAAAAATCAGCATTATTATTTAGCATTGGAGCTGGCTGATGCAGCTGCTGAGAGGGGAGGGCAGCGAGGTGCCCCCTGTGCGGAGAGGAGAGGCGAGCTGCTCCCCTGGGGCTGGCAGTCTGCGGGAGGGCAGGGGAACACGCAGGGAGCCTGCCTGGAAAAATGGGCTTTGGCCGTGCCCAGGGCTCCCGGGGCTGTTTATCTGCCAGAGGTCGGTGCTGGCTCCTCTCTTGGCCCTGCAGACCTGATTTTGCGTTTGGCCCTTCTCTCGTGGTGGTGCTCTGCAGCGGGAAATGCCGGAGGATGCTTTCCTTGGTGCTAATTAAATTGCAGTCACGATGGGGATATAATATGCCAAATGGAGGAAGAAAGGAAAAGTACCTATAATGGGGGCTGTACTTCCTTGGGAACACACGGAGACAGCCTGCGTCGGTGAGATTCAGTAAGAGGCTTAGCAACATCTGCAAAGGTAGAGCAAGTGTGCTGAAATGCCTCCGGGGGAGCGCGCGTGGGAGGGGAGGGCAGGCGGCGAGCCTAATGAGAATATAAAAGTCGTTTCCAAATGGATCAGATAAAGGCGAGGCAGCAGACAGGGTACAGCGATGGCACTACAGAGGGGCTTACCTTGAGAGCGGATGATGGCACAAGGCGCTTTTAATCTTAATTGAGAGAGAGAGGCACACACGAGGATGAGCAGAGCCGGGGCTGCTTGACAAAGGCGCGGCGGCAAAGCTGGCGGTTTGCACATCAAACACGGATTTAGAGCCCCTGTAAGCAGCTAGCGGTGTGCCTGTAAACAAGTCCAATCCCCTCTATCCCGTTTGGCTAATGCAGTCTGCTGGGGAGGGTGGAGGAGCCCTCGTGGGGCTCCTGCGGCAGGCACCCATGGCTCTCCCTCGCACGGGTGCGCACCGTTTTGCAGTCCTGGTCCCACGACCCTACCTCATTTCTCTCCTGCAGAACTCCTCTTTTCTCCTCCTCTCCTGATTTCTCCTCTTTCTCACCAAACCCCCTCTGTTCTGCAGATTTCATGGCTTTCCGCTTGCAGGAGGACTTTTGCAGGGATAGAAGTGGAGGCATCAGGCTCGCTGGTGCTGGAGGAGGCGGCTGGATCTCCCCTCTCCTCCTCCTGCCCCTCGTGGGGTCGGCTTGATGTCTGAACATGGCCTGAGAGGGCACTTCATGGGCACAGCAAGTCCTGGCACTTTTTTGTGTGTGTCTCAAAAGCATCCTGAAAGAGATCTCTGTCCCTCTCCAAGGTTATTCGTTCTCCTGTATCAAGGCTCCCGTCTCACCTTCCCACTTGAAGCTCTGTTGACTAAGTGGAAGAGAAGGAGAAATTCCAGGAGTGAACTGCAGACAGCTTCCCATGTCTGAAATCGGTCTTGGGACTTTCCTCTGCTAAGGAGGAGTTAATGTGGGGGCTGAGAAGGAGCTGGGATCAGGGATGTCGTAGCTAATGATTAGAGACAGAGGCACAGCGAACGGCTGTTTTCTGAGCGTGTGATAATGAGGTAGGATGCAGGCATGTTTTCATTTAACAAAGCAAAACAATAACAACAAAAAAAAAGCAGCAGCCTTTATTGAATTGCTGCCTTAAATTGAGCAGAAAATCAGCACCAAGAGGGCATCTGGGAGTTGTAAGCCCAGCCACCCTTGTTCGCATGTTTTTCCACGAAGGACAGTTGTTCGCCTAGGCAACGTGAGGGTCTAGGCTCTGTCGGTGCCATTTGTCCACTTGGCTGGGATCTGGAGAATTGTCCTTTCTTTGTGCTCTATTTAACTTAGTTTTTATTTTTTTCTGAAGCCCGGTTGGAGGCAGCCAGCGTCCTTCTGTAACCCAGAGGGAGGGCTCGGGAGGTGAAGGCAAAATGGGAAAGCCAGACATGGAAGCACTCGGCATTCCCTTTGGCTGTGTCCTGCAGAGGTCAGTGCATTGCCTTTTGCTGGTGTCAACGTGAAGGTGCTGGCTTTGTCACTGCAGGAGAAGGAACTGAGGCAGTTCAGTGCCCTGTGCTTGGAGGAAGCAGCTTGGCCTCCCCTGTGCCCGGTGTGCTCCGGGCAGCCCAGCACGGCCAGGACACGGCGTCCGTGGCTCCGGCTGCTGGCTCAGCCACCAGACCTCGGTTGGCACGCGTGGTGGCTTTGAAACGGAAATCAGCAGCGACTTTCTTCCTTTCCTTGCAGCTCTAGGAAGAGCAGGATTATCCTGCTTCCAAAAATAACCTCCTCCCTGCTCCCACCTCCTTCCCCAGGTGTCTCACAGGCGGCTCGCAAAGCGCTGAAAACAAATTGTCGGCGCGGTGACACCTCACTGATGTTAAATACAGAAATCCAGTCCGGATCGTGGTCGGTACCCACCACGTCTGCTTCTGTGAGCCCCTGCCACGAGTCCAGGTGATGCTTCAGAGGCAGGGCTATGGCAGTGCTCCTGCTCCAGCAAACGAATTTATTATCAGGTTTGGATGCTGTGGGTTTGGTCCTGCAAAGCTGAGCCTCCTGCAGGTGCAGCCCTGTTCCCCCCGACCTACGTGTCTGCAAAGCTTGCCCTGGGATTTGGTGCCCAGGTAGCAGGCGTGGAGCTGCTGCCCCACTCCTTGTTTCCTTGAAGCCGAAGCCCTGCCAGGTCAGATCCTGCCTCCCAGCGCTGCTCCAGCACGTGTACCCGTCGGCAAAGCATGCCCGAGGGCTTCTGATGGAGGTGAGCCTCCTCGGTGCAAATCAGAAGCAGGAGCTGGGAGGGGGGTTCTCAAGGATGTGAGTGCAGGGAACCACCTCCTAAATGAAACGAGATGATGTCCTCTCCCCAGGTGCAGGCTTGTGGCATCAGACCTGGTCAGAGCACCAGCGGCGCCGCGTGCTTTAGGTCAGACATGAATGGAGCTGGGAGCAGCTGTCCCAGGGTGGAGGCCTGGGGGTTGGAAAGATTTTAGCAACCCTTTGCCATGAGCAAGAGGAGGGTCGCCTGCCTATCTCATCAATGTTTCAGCTCTGCACAAGCCTTTTGTTCCAATTCCTTTTCTTCTCCTTGCTCTTCCCCCATTTCCTGCTCTTTTCCCTCCTCCTTGCCTTTCTTTGGTTCTCAGACCCTTTTTTCCCCTCCTTTTGCCTCCCTCCTTAATCCTCATCCCACACGTGCGCCCTTCCTCCCTTTGGTTCCCGGGTTCTCCTCCCCGTTGGCCCTTCCCCAGCCTCCCTCCATCGGGAAGAAGACAATTCGAAGGCTTTCCTCTGCTCTCAGCTGAGAGGCTCCTTCCCTCAAGCCAATCAATGGTAGCCTTTCAGCCCCAGTGGGGCTTGGCAAACATTAGATCAATAAGTTATTAGCACCATTCTGTCAGCTGTAATGTGGAGATTGATCGGGGCCGGGGCTCCTGCATGCTGCCTGGCACTTCCCCAGCCTGATAAAGATGACAGATTAAGGGAATAAGAAAAAGGAATTAAGGAGTCTGGCTGTCAAAGCTGTCACGGGCTGGAGGAGCACTGGTTTTTTCCAGGGGCTGAATGAGTGCAATCGGACCTTTAAATGGTGCGAAGGGCACAGCACCACCAGCAGCTCTGTTGGAAATTGTGATCTTGGGCGTTTGCTTTCATAAAGAGCTGCTGGAGGTGGAGGCAGCACCAGGGCGCCGGCGGGGACCATGCGCAGCAGATCCAGCAGCCAGGAGCCCCTGGGGAAACGCCAGCCCTGGCCCTGCCACGCCGCCCCGTCTGCCTTTCGGGGTTGTATAATACTCCCCAAAACCCAGAGAGGTATCTGCGGCACAGGAACCGGTGCCAGGTTTCGTAGCTTTTTATCACGGGTAGATAAATGGAGGCCGAACGGCCGCTGCCTGGGAGGTTTGTGGTCCCTCAAGGAGACGCGGCGTGATCCTTATTGGAGCTGGGCTTAAGCCTTTTGATTTAACGAGCTTCCCCCTCCTCCCGTCCTGCCCACGAGAGCAGCTCCTTCTTAGAGCTGGCAGGATCCTGGACTTCCAGCCCAGCCTCCCTCCTTCAGTCTTTTCTGAAGCAGAGTGGGGATTCACAAGTTTGCAGTCGCTAAAAAGCCTCTCTGCAGCATGTAAAATGAATGCAGATCTCTCTCTTAAGTGCAGTATATCCTCTCCATGAGTGTTTTTCATACTATGAATATTTACCACCTTTTTATGGCTCGGTGCATGCTGTAAAAATGAATTTTGTAGGAAGCTGGGCGACGAGGGGCCGTCGGTGCACCTTCCCTAATAAACAGCCTCGTTACAGCCGGCTGGGAGCACGGCTCCAGCATGACCCGTGCCTGGTTCCTGGGGAACTGGAATTTGCGGCTGGTCTTTTAGGAGCTTGGCTCCAGCTAGGGAGCACGGGGAGGTGGGAAGAAGCAGGATACTGTTTGCCTGGTAGGAGGAAAGGCAGATGGCCCAGCGGTTGGAGCTGAGAAGGGGGATGCGGGCTCCTCCTCAAGCCCAGGAAAGGCTGGTTAATGTGCTGTACGTCAGGAATCCGTCTCCGACACTCTTCTTGTGTGCTCCTGCAGCCTGTTCGCTCACGTTTAGGGGGGAGTGGGTGACACCAGGTCTGCCTCTGGGGGGCTGCTCTCTGTATTTCGCTGAGATCCGTGACTGACAGCCGCTGACCCTTGGCTGCTGGAGCCCTGCTCTGCTCCTGAGAGCGACCGGACACCACTCTGCCAAAGTTGAGTTCTCTCAAAGTGAGCAGGAGAGAAAAAATCCCTTTGGTTTCTTGCTGCTGCATCCTCTTGCTCTGTAGGAAGAGACCGTTAGTGTGTCCCATTCCTCTCTCCACTGGGTTGCTTTTTGCTTCCTGATACAGATGTGGAGAGATGAAGGAGCAAGGAGAGAACCCGGTGCAATAGCTGGGGCTTGAAGCCAGCTGCCTGCCGTGTCCCTAAAGCCACCGAGCTGACCTGCTGGGCAGGGGCTGCTGCCTTTATTGCCTTTATTTTGCTGCTGCTCTGACACCCCCTTTGCAGTGACATCTTGCCCCTTCCTTGCTAGACTCAGCGCTGCCCCGTGAGCTGGCACACAGCCGCATCGCCCGAGCATCCCAACTTGCAGAAACCCACCGCCTCCCTTCCCCCAGCTCCCCCAATATTTCCCCCCTCCCCGTTCTCGTTGCCCTCAGTTAAATTATGGCCCGTTATTCCCATGACCTTGTGCTTCGCTCTGCCTTTGTTCCATTGATTCCTGCTGGCAAGGGACGGGGCCGATGTGCCACCAGGCTCCACGCTGCTCCTCGCAGCCTCCTGCCTGGCCCCTCGGCCTCCAGCCTTTGTTGTCAGCAGCCCCGCGACTCGGCGGGCTGGTGCTGCTTCTCGCCGGCAGGGCACAAGCCCAGCGAGGGGGGGAAAAAGTCTCTGGGGTCCCTGCAAACCTGTCACGTCGGGCACGGGAACAGGCTGAGCGGCAGGGCTGGAGCGCCAGAGCTGCCTGAGCGGAGCAGCTCCGTCGGTGCCGAAGGAGAGGGGAGAGCTGGGCGAGGTGGGATGCTGCCAGGGCATTTCAGGCCGGGCAGTGGGAATTGTCATCCCCGGGGTTTGAGGTCTATGGGGGGCTTAAAAGCAAGGGGAGATGTTTTCCTCCTCGAAAAACATCGTGGAAGGGGGGTGGATGTAAAAGGCTCTCTTCCCTTGTCAGATGCTGGCTCTCTGAGGCTGGGTGGATTCCCATGTAGCTTGGCTGGGTTCTCTGTTTACTCAGAGCTTCTGGGGCCAAAAAGCTTTCACAGCAAACCCAGCGATACGGATAGGGAGCGTGAGATAGGGCTCGATCTCCTCCCGCCGTGTCTGTAGCACAGCACAGTGCAGCAGCACTTGGTGCAGCGCGTCTTGCTCCGCAGTCGGCTCGTTTCACAGCGTCGGGAGGGCAAAAATGTTGGGACCACCTCGAAGTTGTCCGTTTGGCCTTCTCCAGGTGAAACCTGTGGTGGTCAGCTCTGGGGACAGGTTGGGTCCTCACCTTGCTTTGGTGCAGTGTGCCCTCGGAGCATCCTCTGTGCTGCAGACCCGCTTGTAAAGAGTGGAGATAACGTCCCCCCTCTTTGGGGAAACCTAGAGATAAGTTTTCTAATCTGCCCAGCTGACTTAGGCTCCCAAGTCCTCTCCTCAAAGCTGATAATGAGGCTGGGGATCCTCAGACGTGTTGGTGAGCGTGGCCGTTAAGTCGCCCAGCTCCACGGAGGGCCGGGAGCCCAGGGATCAGCAGGACCCTGACAGGTGACATTTCCACCCGTGGCCTCTAATCGGCGGCCTCTAATTCCCTTCCCACAATGGGAAACAAAAAAAAATCCATTTTGATTTCTAGATCTTCAGCGAAAATACCAGACTTGGTTTCCAAAAGCTCTCTGGATCGCCCTCCGTGCTGCCTTGTTGGGCCAGGAGCGGCCCCGAAGGCGGTGCAGGGTGTGGGGCCCATGGGGTGCTGTCGGGTGCTCGTGGTCGGGGCTGTGCGGGCGATCAGTATGCCTGGGGCTTCCTCCGGCACTCCTCACTTGTCATATCGCCTGGCCGAGCTTCATAACGGCGCTGTTCTGCTGATAATGTCTTTCATTTTCAGCCGGAATATTAAAAAACTGCCCCGATTTGGCCGCCTTGCTATTGAAATGCTTTGCGGAAGGCAGGGGAGTGGAGGCAGAAGCAGGGATTGGGAATAAAATAAATTAAAATAAAAGCCCACACGACTTTGGTCTCCCTCCCCATCTTCACCCAAGGGTGGCGTTCCCTTTTGCAGGTCGTTGCCGTTGAGGTTGTACCCCGGGATCGGTGGGTAGCCAAAGCGGGCACCTGCCTCGTCCCTGCTCTGCAGGTAAGGAGGACGAGGAGGGTCTGAGCTCTGTAACGCTCGGCTGGGATGTACAAGGCAAACCTCGTGGTCTCCTACTGTGGGGCAGGTTGGTGGATCTTTGTGCTTCCATACTGCAAATGATCCCCTCTCCCTCGCTTAGCATGTGTCTTGTTGGGTTAGTCCCCCCACTTCTGGGGGCAGAGGCATCTCTGGCACATCCCAGGACTCTGCTTTAAATGGAAAAAAAGGAAAAAAATCATTCTATGATGTGGCTGCCATCAAAAGTGCTGGGGAGGAGCCCACATGCAGCCTGGGGGCTTTGGTGCAACGTGAACGCGAGGGGCAGATCATCTGAGAAGGTAACACACGAACGTGGGGGTGCCTCAAAATCGGGCTCAGATCCTTGGTAGTTGTGCAAAAAAATTCAAAGCATCTTTGCTGCTCTTGTTGTAACTGCTCCGCCACGGAACTGGCGCTGCCATCTCCTCTTCCATGGAGCCTCCTCTGCCCGAGGTGCACCAGAACAAGCCCTGCTGGGTGTTGCTGCCTCCTGGCCGGGCTGGGAATGGTAAATGGTGAGCAGAGCTCTGGGACTTGGTTGTTTCAGAGCCACAGATCCCAGAGGAGCACGCTTCTGGGGAGGAAACCTCCGGCACCGAGGGGCTGCAGCATCAGGGTGGCATTTCCAGGAGAATCACCACGAAGAAGGAAGAAATGCTGCGTGCCCTGTGGCCAGGCGCTTCCTAGCTCTCACGCTGCCTTGGCAAGCTGCTGCAGCTTCGGGGCAGTTATCGGAAGGGGAAACTGAGGCAGGAGGAGGGCTGAGATGCAGATCATGCCGACTGGCTGACTCAGCACCTGGAAAGGGAAGCGCAGGGGAAACTTGAGCACTGCCCCTGGCTGCCTCCATCCCTGCCCATCTGTTTTCCAGTCGTTGCTGTTTTGTTGCATTTACTTGGGGCTTCGGTTCCGGCTGGCTGCGAGCCTCGGCGATTGTCTCTGAGTGCCAGCTTTGTTACCAGGCTGGGAGACGAGATCAGATCGGAGGCAGCCCGCGCTGCGTCAAGCCTTGCGGTGCCACTTGTGGCTGTGCCGACTGCCAGGAGTGCTCCTGGGATGAAGGGTGCAGACCCGTGCTCGGGCTCTCCTGGTAAATGCAGCGCCGAGGCAGGGCCCCGGGCTTGCCGAGCCGGACCCAGAGTGGCGTGCGGTGATTCTGGGTCCGAAGGACGGTCGCTCGGCTCAAAATGTCACCTGCAACCGAAATCATTTCGCTGCTCTTATAAATAGCACCGAGGGGGTTTGTAACCTTTCTTAACTCAGACGCGGCGGGCAAATTGCAGAAGCGCTGCACGCGTGTTGACTCGCGGGCAGGTGCAGCGTGTGCTCACTCAAATATGGTGCTCGTTTGCGGGGCTTATTTATTATTTTTCTTTAAGATGCTGCATCTTTAACAAGCCCTTGATAGATGAGGATTTGATGCGTGCAGTGACAAACAGTCTCTTCCTTCCTGCCCATATGCAACATCATGCTTTCAGTTTTCCCCCAGCGTTATTATGGGAGGATATTGATTTTAAATCTGTTCGGGGACGCTGTAATTGTGTATTAGGTATTTTGTGTTGGTTTGTAGGGCTGCACTAATGCAAAAGGCTTGAGCGTTTCCGTACAATCTAGAGGGGGAAGATTGCTAAGGACCTTGAGGTTTTGAAGAGGAGAGAGGGAGGGAGGGAGAGGGGGAGAGAGAGAGAGAGAGAGAGATACTGTGGTAGGAAGATTCAGAGATCTGTTGTGCTTTTTTTTTTGTTGTTTTTTTTTTTTTTTTTTTCCTCCCCTTTCTCTCCCCCAGTTGCTTTGCATCAGGGCATGAAAGGAGTGGAAACACCAGGGGGACAAAAGGCAACAGAACAAATGATGAAACTCAGTAAGGAAATCAACTGGATTCAGAATTTATAGCTCGAAAACGTTGCATTGATCAGAGTGCGAGCAGTCATTATGTGCTTTCGGACTGCGTGATTAGGAAAGCAGATCAAGGCTCTCAAGATGATGATTTTTCTTACTTTCGCTTTTTTTTTTTTTTTTTTTTTTTTTCCTCTGCCTGTAATGTGTGTGTGTGTGTTTGTGTGCGCGAGAGGAGGAAAATACCAAAGTCTCGCTGGCTGATTCTGCAAAGAGGAAAGTACAGCCTTATCTGATGCTCAGGTCTCTTCTCCTCTCTCTCCTAGATGAGATTTTAGGCAAGAGAAGAGTATGTTCTCCCAACAGCAGCAGTGAGTGTCCTTTAGAAAGCAAGAAAGCCCGAAGTGAGTCCCCAAAGGGTAAGTGCTGCTTCTCCCTCCCCCATCCCCTTCCCCTTTCTTCTCCTTGCTTAAGTGTGGAACTTAATTGAAATTAGGGAGGGGGGGGGGGGGGGGGTTCGAGAGGCTGCGGCGGGGTGCTGGAACTCGCCAGCGCCGAGGGTGCCCGGGGAAGGCTAGCAGCGCTCTCTGCTTTCTTTATCTAATCGGAGGGAAGCTTGCGGCGCGAGAAGGGAATTGCCTCTTAATTAGAATAATTATTTTAGGGCTTAAAAAGCAAGCTGCAGCTTCGGCAGCGGATTTTAGGGGTGTTCCTACTTTTCAGGCGGCGTGTGCCTTGATTATGCGTTTAATATAAAAGATAGGGAGAGGCTTATCGTGCTGGCATCTGCTCCTTTAAAGGGAAAAAAAGAGGAGCTAGCAGGGAGGATAGGGCTGCCTGGCTGTTTCATATGCATTTATGGCACTGTTCCTATAGAGATGGAGTCCGCGGAAGGTTTGTCTTTTTAGGGATTTTTTTAAATCTCCCCATCTGTTTGCGGGCTCCTTTCTCTAAACGTGATTTTCAAACTTTCTTTACAACTGGCGAAGCGGGGTGGGTCAGGGAGCCTGCAGTTAATGAGTTTGGCTCCAGGTTGCGTAAATGAGGGCTTGCAGGCCGCCCACTTGAAGGCTTTGCTGTTAAGTTCAGACTCATTAGCTGTCAGCAATGCCCACCTCCATCACCGTGCCTAACCTGCACTCTTCTGGCTATTTAAAGAAGGAAAAGGCAGACCGGCTGTCTGATGCTAGGTCCTGTTTCGTGGCTTTGGAGGCCAGCAGCTGAGCTTCCTCAAGGTGTCCATCCTGAGGAACGAGCCCAGGGAATCTCAAGGGGGACTCGTATGCAGCAGTGTGTCCTGAAGCCTTCTGAAACCGAGTACTGTATATGATGAGATGTAAAGATACGTCGCAGAGACTCGTACCACATCCTAATCTTGCATAACGTTCCCATAGATTGTCTCTTCCTGATTCCTTGTCCCCAGATTATGATCCGAGAGGCAGCATATTTTGAGAGGATGCTGAATGCTAGCGTCGCTTCGTATAATAAAGCTAGCACCACCTAAGGACCTCCTAAATCTCTTCTTTCACATAAGCATCTCCTGTCTGCTAAGTCCTCATTCCAATTAAAGGCACCTTAGCTTTTTCCTGGGCTTTTCTGAAAGACAGAAGGATACTCTGCTGCTCTTTACTTGTTTCCCTTGATTGGTTCGTCTGCCCTGCTCCTGTTATCCCAGGAGTTTCTGGCAGCTGTGCAGGTAAGTTCCAGCAGGATGCCGGATTCCGAAGTGCGTTTGTTACATGGGAGCATGGGCTCCTGTGCCACAGCCAACAGAGCTGCTGTCTGCTTTGCTCGTCTGCTGAGGCTGTGTCCTTCCCAATTCCAGGGCCACGGTGCTTAGGAAATGAGCCCCGGTAACAGCAGCCTCTGTGGCCGGGCTGAGAACGGGCTAAACTTTAACCAAGCCATCTGAAACCAAACTGGTTCATTTGGATTCACCTTAGGAAAACGTCCGAACCTGCAGAGATGGAGGTTTTGACCTTTGCAGCAGCAGGGTCAGGCCATCCCGTGCTGTTCCCTTCCTCTGCCTTCCCACCATTTCTGCTCACCCGCGTGGGCTGAGCGTGCACGAAGCTAAATCCCGCTCCCTAACTCCGTGACTCAGTCCGGGATTCCCCCGCTCGCTCGGAGCGGGGTGCCCAGGACGCCCCGCACACCAGCAAATCTTTGAGTTTCCACTCCCACTTTTTTCTCAGAAAGCCTTCCCTGCCCTTCACAGCCGTGCAAGGCAGAGTGGAAACTCTGAGCCGGGCCTTTTGCTAATCCCCCACATTACCTGTTTTTTATTGCATGCGATCACAGGGGACTCCCCTGCTCTCTCCAGCACCATGCAAGCATTTTAAGCCTGGGCTGTGCCGATGCTAGCACACCGTTAGAATAGCTGGGGGGGGATAGGAACAGTCTTTGGTGCTTTTAGGGCCTTTATTTGCCCACTCCCTGCAAGGCAGAGGGGGTAAAGGAGGGGTAGAGCTGGAGTTTCTGTTTCCTGTGCCCCGGACAGCGAGAGCAGCTTCCAGCTGGGAGCTCGCGGACTTGCCGTGCCACTGGCAGTCGGAAGGATGCGTGCGGTGCCATTTCCAACACCATGGGCCCCGGGGGCTGGTTATTTGGGATGAGGGATTCACTGCTGCAGAGTGGCGTGAAGCTGTGCTCGGTGTGGACAAGAAGTGAGCACAGCCTGAGATTTTGGGGTGGGAAGGGAGATGGGGACGACCGGCGGGGTTTTGCAGCATCCTCGCCAGGTCTGCACCACGCTCCGGTCTGCACCCATCCTTTCCCCTTGTGGCCCATGTGGGTGCTGCAGTCCTGGGGGTGCACAGGGCTTGGCGCCCCTTGCCTCATGGCCCTGATGAGGCCCTGGCAATGCTGCCCCATCTCCCAGCCAGCTTTTTGGAAAGAAGTGACCCCCCGCCTGCCACACATCTTGGGGACGAGGCCAGGAGAACAGGGGCAGGCGGGGAAATCACCCCCTCTCCCTCCCCGAGCGAAAAACCACCTGTGGGGCTGGAAGCCCTTCCAGCAGGGCAGCGGCAGCCCTCCCTTCCCCCTCGGCGATGCTCACCGCCGCGCGCACGCCGGAGATCAAAAGCGAGCCCTATCTTGGTGGAAACGGGGCCGCGGCGGCGCGGCTGTCAAACAGAGCAGAACGTTCTCGCGTCTCGTATGGAAATGCGAGCGGATCAGAGGCTCGGCGCGAGGGCTGCGCTGGCAGGTCACGGAGGAAGCTTTCTCCCCGGGAGACAATTCCCCAAGCGAAGCCCTGGCTCCCGAGGCAACGGCGTGGCTGGAGATGTGCTCCCCCCACGCCTCGAGACGTGCGGTGAAACGGAGCGATGGCAGGCAGGGGGGAAATGGGGAGGAACGTTTCGGTTCCCGTTCGGACTGCTGTGAAATAAATCTGGTGGGAGCCTCGTCATCTGGGAGGGTTTCAAACCAGGCTGGACCAAGCGCTGGAAAATCCAGCAGGAGGAATGTTGTGCTCACCCCCCGGGGCGGGCTGGTGGCCTCACGCGCTGCTCTTTCTGCCACTCTCTTTCCTTTGCTGTTGGAGGGGATTCAAAACAAAACAAAACCTCACTGCATCCTTGGTTAAGGGAATAGACAGGAGCTGGATCACAGCTGCGCAGTTCAGATCCAGCTCTGACAATTTGTTCCTTTATTTTTTTTTTTATTTTTTTTTTTCTGCGGGGGGAGGAAATCCACGCGGTGTCTGATCTGGCCCCAGCCTTGCCCGGTTGTCGTAGCGCAGGAGGGGCAGGCTGGGGGCTCCTGCCCACCCCTGGGGCTGTGACGAGGTGGTGCAGCACCTCCACGTCCCCCACGCCAGCCCACATTGTCCAGGAGCTGGTTTTTGGGGGGGGCTGGTGGTGGGGAGAGGGGGTCCCCATGGCTGGCGATGCTCGGGAGGCCTCGCGTGCACCCTCCTGGCTCTGCCTGCCCGGCGGCCGTGCCAGAGCCCGCCTCACACCTGGCAGCTGGAGGAGATTTGGTGAGATCGGTCTCTCCCGCATTACCCCCCGGTAATGACAAAAGCAGACAGCAAAGCTTCAGCAGGGCTGGAATTATCGCTGGCTGAGTCATGTGAAGTCTTGGAGTTTTCAGCGTGGAAAGCCAGCCTTTCCCTGGGCTCCTCCTTCCTCCTCGCCACCCCCCCTCGCACCTGAAATCTGCTCTGGGGCTGATCCGATGGAGTTTATGGTAATTAAGTGCTAATAACTCCCCTCCTCCCTCCTTTATTTTTTTCCTCTAATGACATGGCTGTGTGAAAAAAAATCAGTGATTTCCCTAAAGCAGGTCTGTGGCAAGCGGCTTTGCTCCTCAGACCTTTGCTTAAGAGCATCAGAAGGGAGCGGGAGGAGTTTGGTGTGTGTCCGCGGGGAGATGGGGCTGGGAATTGGGTCCCTGTCCCCATCCCCATGCTCCTTCCAGCGGTGCCCTGCAGGCTTGGGTCCCTACGGGTGTGGATGTCTCTTATTTTGGGGCAGGGTTTTGTGTGTGGGGCACAGGGTGGGGATGCAGCTCCTGGTACCTGCTGGCTCGAAGCTGCACCCCCAGGTGGGAGCCCCCCGGCACGCTCGGCCGCGTAGGGGTTTGGTGGCAGGCAGCATGTACTGCTGCTGGTGCTGAGCGCCCCAGGCACACGTGAACCAGTCCCCCCGCCGTCACCACAGGGTCCCCTTTTGCAAGCATCTCTTCTCTCGGGCTGCACCGGTTTGCCCCAGGCTTTCTTACCAGAGAGCAGCCTTAGGAGCCTTTCTCTCACCTGGTGGACATCCACAGCTCTCATCCCAGCAAGGTGCCCAGTGCCTGCATGGCCGTTACAGCGCCGACACCGCTGTAAAATCAGCATCCTGCTCTCGGAGCCACCACCGGGAAGGTGATCTGGAAGCACAGGCCCTGGGGGACCCGGTGTGGGACGCAGGAGCTGGGGCAGGCAGTAGGGTGGTCTCGTCATTCACCCAGTGCCCGGCCCTCCTGCCTCTTCCCCTCGCTGCTGGGAGATCCTCGGTGAGTAATGAAAAGGTTTTGCCCCTGGGGGAGATCCAAGATAAAGCAGCCTGAGAGCAGCCACCGCCAAGGCAGAGAACGGTAATTACTCGGAGTTGTGCTTACGGTAAACACAAAGCCTCTGGGGTTTCAGCTCCCCGGCTGTCAGGCTGGGATCCCTGCTGCCCAGGGAGCAGGCAGGGCCCTCCTCAAAGCTCGCAGGCGTCTCGGGGAGGAGGAGGGGTAGTTGTGCTGGGCCATTTGTAGGCTTTTCTCAGCGGGAGGCTGAGCAAGCCGTAGTGACTGCACGTGGTGCTGCGTCTCGGGGCACGAGGACAGCTTGCTCCGTCAGTTCTGTGTGTGCTAGAGTCGTGGAAATTGTCCTAACCCCCCCCCACCACCACCACCCTGCTCTTTCCTTTGCCCCATCCCTGTACTCGATGTGGTTTTCCACCGTGTTTTAGTATGGAAAATAAAATAAAATAAAAAAACGCCCAAATCTCTCTGCTCTTCAGAAAACTCCCACACGCCTCTGCTGGAGGACGCGGTGACTCAGATGACCCCGGAGGAGCACTACAGGCGCATGATGTCAGCGCTGAACGAGCACGGCACGTTCGAGGAGCAGCAGCAGCAGCGTCTCTACCAGCTGGCCAACAGCATGGCAGTGCCCAGCCACGGAGGTACGGGCACGGCGGGGACACCAGGGCTTGGCTTTGCCAACGGCTGTGGCTCGTCACGTTACATGTCGGTCATGCGATGAATACAGCTGGTAAAGAGGATCCCATGGACCCTCTTTCACCCCGTCTCTCTGGAGGTGGCTGCTCTCAGCCGTCTGTAAGCGCTGACGCCTTCGGGGGCGACCCACATCTGGAGCAGATGAGCCACCACATCGCTGCTGTGCGCTTTGCAGGGCAGTGAGGGATGTCCTTCTGTTCCTTTGTTTCAAGAGTTTGCGTCGAGCTGTATGTTCAGAATTTGTGGTGGTCGCGGTGCAGAGCAAGGGGAGCGAGGGCTGGGGCGAGGCAGGGGGCCGTGGGGTGCCAGATGCTGCTGGCGTTTGATGATGGGGTCTGAAGCAGCGAGCTGGTGACGTGGGATTTGGCTAAGCGTTGATAACGCTAGGCTTAGAAAGTTGGTGCAATAGTTGCTGCCCACAGACAGCAGAAATTGGTGTTAATGACCTTTTGCCTTAATGAGAATTAGATATCCCATGATTTTACGGACAATTAAAATATGCAGATGAAGCTAAGTCGTGGTGAAGGCAGCTCGGCAGGCAAACGCTGAAGTCAGGGGGACCGGTTCAGCCACGGTGTCATCTTTTGAAAGCGATTGTGTTTGCATCACCAAGGATTATTCTGGTCCTTCGCTAGCCAAAGCCAGATCTGCTGTGACGTGAGGGGCACTGAGGGGACAGAACCTCTTCTATACCCCACCTGGTGAGGGCTTCATCGGGGCATGGCTGTGAGGACCGTGTAGGTTGCAGCTTCCAGCATGAAGGAATTGTCCCCAGACCTTCCCAAGTCCTCAGAGGTTGAGCTGGGGACAGCTGAGGGACCCCCCAGCCCTTCTTTATTTGCTGTGCGCTGCTTGTGCCGCTGCATGATGCCCGCCTGGCTGCTGGCTCGAGGCTGGAGCAGTACAGGAGCATTTCTGCACCAATATTTGTGTTGAAGAGAAGATGCAGCCAGTCTGCTCTTCAAAACAAGCTGGTGCTTGTAGTTATGGGAGGGAAAATCCAAAGCCTGGCTCCAAACACATTAACAGGTACCACTGCGCGCTGCTGCTCTGCCCCGGGCAGGTGCCAGCACCTAACGGGCACTGAGGGAAGGGAAGAGAAGGGAAGGGTCTCTGGAGACTTTAGCCTTCAGCTGGGGAAGAAGCTGCCTGACAGCAGCTGGGCTGCGGGATGCCGTGCTGTGCCTAAAGGGGGCACCAGGCAGTTGCATGTTCCACCCTGGGAAGCGCTCTGGCAGAGCACAGGAGCGCAACATCCCCGCACCGCTGCAGGGTGCTGGGCCGGAGGGGTGCTTCGGCTGCCTCCTTGGCCCAGGGGGAGGCTGTGCGATGTCCCGGCGGGGTGGCCCAGCTCTCTGCATCCCTCAACGCGAGGGAGATGGAAGAGATGCCTCTGCTCCAGCCTGAGGAGCAGAGCTGAGAAGCGCTGCTGTGCAAGGACCCAGGGCGCGGGGGCTGGCACGCGCTGCCGGGGGTCCGGGGGAGCGCGAGCAGCATCCGTGAAGCATCCAGCAGGAGCTGGAGGAGAATCTCCAGTCTGGAGTGCAAATCCCCAGGGCTCCTTGTTAGGTTAATGAAGAGGCTGTCTTCTTTTCCACTCTGTTTGATTTGATTGGCTTCTCTGGGGGCAGGAAGGCGATTCCTTTTGCTGCGGAGTAAGAATTTGCTCATCAGCAAAGGCACAGCACAAGGCTGTGCTTAGACGAACGGTGGTGAATGGGGCACATGCCTCCGTGTTTGGCTGTCCCACGGGTTTACAAGAGGTGCAGGGCTCCTGCAAGCACCATAGTTTTGGGGCAAAACCATGCCCTGTAGGGCTGGAGTCGTCGCCCTGTGAACACAAGGGTGCGAAAGCACCAGAGCTCGTGCACAAAGGGACAGCACGTCCAGCCACTCAGTCTGCCCAGACCATGCTGGATACATGCTCTGTAATATTCAGCACCAAACGGGGTGCGTGCACCTGCATTTAACAGCAGAGCCCCCTTGCCCTGGGCACCCACGGGTGCTGGACCACGCAGACCACACGCAGCTGGTGCCCCCCACGTAACGAGCACAGTAGCTCATTCCATTAAAAGCCTGACGCTTTATTTATTATTTCTTTATTATTACGATTAAATCGTCTCCTCAGCCTTTGCGGGACGAGGGGTCACCCTGAGGTTTTGGGGCGGGCCGGGGAGAAGAGGAGCTGGCACCGAGGGGCTCTCCGGTACCGCTGCTGAGACAAAACTTGGTGAATTTTGGCTCGGCTCCGCGCCACGGGGCTCCGGTCGGGCCATAAATTATTCGTGCCACTACAAAGCACAGTTTATCTGCGGGCTCGCACGGAGGCACCAATAACATTAATAATTTAAAAAATGTTAATAATTTAGAAATCTTTTTTTTTTTTTTTTTAATTGCTTTTCTCCCCCCCCCCCCCCCACCCCTCCTCCTCCCCCCTCCGCCCCCGTTCTCCCAGCGGCATTCATCCGGCATTCTGAATTCAGGCTGTCTCCGTGCCTGGCTCCGCCATCCGCCGGCGTCCCCCTGTCAGTCACTCTGATTTCCCAACTGTCAGAGTGCAGGATTGTAAATAACAGATCCTCGGGGGGGCTGGGGCATGGTGGGGGGGGGGAGAAGGAAAGGAGGGAGAGCAAGAGGAGACGGGAGGGCGGGCGTGCGGGGGGTGGCCGCGGTCATTCGGGATCAATGCGGCTCCCGGAGCTGGCCGCGCGCCAGCCTTCTAAATTACAGGCGCTGTGGCAATCAGGAGCGACCTGGGCTTTGCAGATAATTAATTGATAAACATTGGAGGTGCGCCGTCCCTGGCTTGGAGAATTCTCTCGGTGTTTTTCTTTTTTCTTTCTTTCTTTCTTTCTTTTTTTTTTTTTAAACGCGATCCGAGGGGGTTTTGGTGCCCCGCTCTTCCTTAGGTGCTTCTGCAGCTGGAAATCTGAAGGGCGTTTGAGTTTTTGTCCCCTCGTTTGGGGAGGGCCGTGCGTGCCTGAACGTGGCTGGAAGCAGCCAGGTACCCATCTGCTGCTTGTTCCCAGCCCCAGCTCGCACAGCCTGTGAGCCCTGACCACGGCACCAGTCCTCGATGGGGCTCAGGCACAGGATGCATGGATGCTGCTACCCCCAGAACCAAGAAATCAGCGTGCTGGTGGAGGAGAGCAAGGAGAGGGAAAGGGTAGCGTGGCCAGGTCGTGCAGCACGCTTGCATTAACTTTGCTTTATTAATCACTTGTGGGAAGAGGGCTGATGCACACTGCTTCGTGGGGAGGGCTTGGAAATCGCAGGCTGCTCCTGAGCAGGGTGTGTTCATTAAGATAAATCCTCCTCCCCTCCTCTCCCCAGCTGTGTTTTGGTTTCCTTTCGCAGAGTGGCACGCCTGAGTGTGCGAAGGAGGTTTCCTGTAAGCGTGCATCCGTGTGCGCGCGTTTCCTGCGTGTCATGTGAATGGCAGCAGAGGTTTTGTTGTGGGTTAGAAGCGAGCCGCGCGTAGGAACCAGGCGCTCCTGGTGCCGAGCTGCAAGAGCAGCTGCAGAAAAAGCCTCGGTCGGTGCAGCTGGTACCTGTGCCCCTGTCCCTTGCCCTTCCCGGAGGTTTGTCCACCTGTGGCTGTACCCGAGGAGGCAAGCAGAGTGGAAAGGGCATCTCCTGGTGCTCCCCAGCAGCCTGTGGTCCCCGCTAGCCTTGGCCGTGTCACCCATCGCGTGGCACTTGGTGTGCCGCTGGGCCACCCACGCTGGGGTGACAGCGTGTGACGTGCCACCGCAAGGGCGATGGGGTGGGGGTGAGCTTTCACGAGGGGTGCTTCTTGCATTTCTCTCGGGCTGATGAAGGCGCCGTGCCCAGGGCTGGAAGGGGGGGGGGGGGAGCCCCTCGCCGTGCCCCAGCCCTCTGCCTGCAGCAAAACCGCGCCGGGCGCGCCCCAACCTGCGCGGGGGGCCCCGCAGCACCCCCGGGCTCTGGGGGCTCCGGGTGCTGCTGGGGCTGCTCCCGGAGCTTTTGGGGGGGGGATTTTGGGGAAGCAGCCCCCCTCCCCGGACCGGGTCCGAACAGCTCCCGCTCCCTGGTGCCCCCTCCCCGCCTGCCTCCTCCCCTCCCTCCGCCAGGAAGGCAATTAAGCAGCAATCCGCCCCCCTCCCTCCCTCCCCTCCCGGAGTTGCACAATTTCCTCCGCTGCCCAACTCCCTCGGCGGCGGAGGCGGCTCCGGCTCCGAGCCCCCGCTCTGCAGGGTGAGCACCCGGGGCGGGGGGGGGGGCTGCGGGGCTGGGGGCTGCGGGAGGGAAGGAGGGAGGGAGAGAGGGAGGGATGGATGGGGCCGGGGGGGGGGGACCCGCTGTCCCCAGCTGGGGAGCCGGCAGCAGCCGGGTTGGGAGCTTGGGGGGGGGCCTCCGGGCAAGAGGAGGGTGGCGTGGTGTTGTTTTTCTTTTTGGGGTGGGGGGGTCGCGGCTGATCCCTTCCCTCTCCCCAGATCTGCTCCGGGCTCGGCAAGAGGTGGCGGCGGCGGCGGCAGCGCGCAACCCCGGCGCGATGGAAGCGCACATCCCCTCGGGCAGCAACTCGTCCAGCCAGCGGAGGAAGCAGGGGCTGCCCCAGCACAGGGACACCCACTTCCCCGAGAGGTACCCGCGGGGGGGGCGGCTCTGCCAGGCCGAGGGGGAGGGCTGGCCGCGGTTCCCCCCCGCCCCGGGGCGGGGTTAGCTCCGGGCACGGCTTGGGAAAGGGGCTGCGCTTTTTGGGGAAGGGCTTGGGGGGCTGCAAGCAGCCCTGTGGGGACCCCCAGCCCCAAGGGGCAGCGCACCCCTGGATGAGAGGGCACGGAGGATGGGCTGCCCCTGGGTCACCTCCTGCAGGTGCGGGGGGTTTTGGGGTTTGGGGGTGGGGACACGGGGGGGGGCGATGGGGGCTTGTGCACTGCCTGCCTGCTGGGAGCCATCCAGCCCTGCCTCGGGTCCCTTCCTCCAGCCTGTCCTTCGGCACAGCGCAAGTGAAGGTGTTGAAGCTGGGTTTTAGAGCTCCCCCAGATAATGAGAGAGAAGGAATGCACTGGGGTGGAATAAAAAGAGAAGAAATTTTCCTTTTTTTAGAGGAAGAAGGAGGCGAGGCTTCCTTTTTCCACTGACAGGAGTGCTGGAAAGCTGATTTCCCTCCCTCCCAAGAAATTCTAGCTCATTTATCTTGCTCTGTGCCACAAGCCATTCCCTCCGCAATCAGGAACTTCAGAGGGAAATTAAATTAAAGCTGCGTGAGCTCCTGACAAGGATCGCAGAGGTGGGGATGCAAAGACTTTGGGTATCACGGGACAAGCAGTGGAAAGCTCCAGCATCTAGCCTCGTCTGGCTTTCATCTCGGGGTGGGGGCAGCTGGATATGTGGATTATATAGCGTGTATATTAACCCACGGGGTTTAGAGCCCCCGTTCGTTAGAGCCTCGAGGATCCCGTCTGTTTTTCCCTCTCTCCGAGCAAGGAGGCTGGGCGCAGACTTTCCTCCTGCAGGGTGCACTTTGGCTAACCCGCCCCACGAAACCCCACGTGGATCGTAGGCAGACCTGCGAGGAATGCGGGGATAGAGGAGCTTCAGTGCAGCCAGGCATGGGGGGAATTTTCTCCAGCTATGTGTGGCCTGGAGAAGCGCCAGGCCAGCCGGAGGGCTGGCTGGAAGAGCCCCCGCGGAAGGGTGGAGGCGGCGCGCGGGGAGGCGCTGCACGCAGGAGGGGCAAACTGCACAGGAGGGAGATCCGTATCGCGCCCAGAGGTGCTGTGCTGCCAGGCAGGTGTTGTGGTGGAGCTGGGCAGGGCCAGGAAACGTTAAATGGGTTGGGAAGAGGGCAGGGAGGCAGGGAGCAGCCTCAGCAGAGGCTGGAGCTAGGAGCCGTGTTCCTCCCCGCACCGCTTCTATTCGTGATCCAGTTCTCCAAGTAGCCCTACAAGTTGGCGCACGTGGGACGGAGATCCCGGCAAGGTGAGGAGGGGAGTGGAGCACGCAGGGCCCTGGCGTGGATATTGAGAGAAGAACCTGCAGGCCCTGGGGTTCGGTTTGCAGGGGTCACCCCGTGCCTCAGTTTCCCTTCCTGCACTGTGACAGGGCCCTGGTTTTAGGGATTTTCCTGGGGTTTTAGGGATGCTAGGAGAAGCCACGGCCATGCATTGCAAAGCAGAAAAGCACCATACAGGTTAAATCCTGCCCTCCGTTCTCCCTGTTGCTGCTAGCCTTGGGTTTTGCTCTTGGCTGCCATGGTCTCTGTGAAGCAGGTAAATCTCAGCAGCCTTTCTGCACCTTATTGTGCAGGTGTGGACATCGTAAAGGGTTCAGGTGGGCACTGACGATGGAGGAAGCAGGCTCACGTGCGTAGGCAAACCGCAGGTAGATTTATGGCATCTCCTTTCCCAGGAGCAGAAGTAATAATGCATGATGCGGGGGGATGCGAGCTGTTCGGCGCGGTGTTAAAATTCCATTTCAGCTTCCTATCGGGAGATCTGCGGGGATCAGGGCAGCTCTCGAGCATGGCAGCAGCGTGGGCAGGAATAATGAGCCACTCCAGGCTCACGTCTGGCAAAGCGAGGGGGGAAAACCCACGCAGGTGACCCAGTTCTGCATAGCCGGGCAGCGCTGCTGCTCTCGCGGAGGCAGGGATGCGGGGACCTTTGCTAGCAGGAGCTACCTGCTCGGTGCTCCGCTTCCCCGGTGCGAGGGGGGCAGGAGGTGAGGAGTCTGAGCCAGGGAACGTCTGTGGAGGGAGCTGTGTGCCCCTCTTTTTGGGCAGGCGTAACGAAGCACAAGGTAGGAAGATGGGTGCTGGCTCTGCCGGTGTGTGCTCCAAAAAACACTGAATGGGCATTTTTGGGGACCCAAGGTCCTTGTAGCAGAGCAGCGTTCCCTTCACCTCTCCAGCTTCCCCGGCTGTCGGAGGCAGTTAGTAAAAGATGTGCCTCTTGCAGTGTCCATGGCCAGAGCTGGAGTCGGGCTGCTGCTTGAGAACCCATTTGGTTTTGGTTTCCTAAATCCTTCTCGAGATCGGCTCAGCCTCGGCTTACGGAGCGCCAGGACCCGGTGGTTTGTTTGGAAGGGCTGTTGAGTTAGTTAGGAGTTATAAAAAGACTTGGAAGAGGAAAGGGTACAGCTCGAAGGTGTCACTGTAACTGCTCCAGCCTGGAGATCTTCCCATCTCCAAGCTGCTCCGGCTCCTGCAGAAACGGCAGGTGGCTGCTGGGATCCTGCTACCTCCCGAAGTTTTTGGCAACGTGCCGGCTTTGCTGGCTTGTTTGGCCTGGCAGCTTCTTAGCCAGGGTGCTCGGCTCCGGGTACGCGGTGCAGGACCTGCTCCTGGGCTGTGCTCCGGACCTGGAGCTGGGCAGACCCCGCTTCTCACCAGGGCAGGGTGCTGAGCACCAGCACTCACCTCCTCGAGGGGAAAACTGGACCCTGCGGGTGCTCAGGTTGGGCTGGACCAGCTGTGGTCAGTGTGGTGGGGCTTGTTGGCTCAACACGACGTGGCAGGAGGGCGTTTGGAGCTGCCAGGAGCCTGTTCGTGAGCCCACGGTGGGTGGCTGGGGGAGCCAGCCCTGCTCAGGACAGGAGAGGGCAGGCAGGGACAGGGCAGGTGTTGGGGCAGGTGTTTGGTAAGAGCGTCCGGCTGTCCCTGGTCCCATCCATGTGTGGTGTTAGGGACACAAGTCGGGCAGGAGGAGTGCCAAGGAGCGAGAAATGCTGCCTGCGCGCGATGCCATCAGCATCCTGATCTGCTGGGGCTGGGTGCTGAGCCCTTTGGAGCCTTGGGGGTGCAGGAGCCCCAGGGCTGGGGGTCTGCCCCGTGCCCTTCCCTTCCAAGCACGGCATCCTTCAGAGACCTTCCCCCATGCCCGAAATACCCAGCGGGGATTTCAGGGCTGGGTTCTTTCTTGCTGCCGTCGATTCCTTCACCACCTGCGTCCTTCCCCCTGCACTGGGTTGTTTCCCTTCCCCCCCCCCCCCCGTGCTCCCTGCTGCCCTCCTGCTCTCACCTTGCCCAGCCTCGCATCCCCTTCTCTGCTCCGAGGGCTGCATCCACCTCCCTCCCACTTCTGCACCTCCTCGCCCGCGTGAGGGGCAGCGCAGAAAGGCCACGGAGCTCGACCTGGCAAAGGGAATTTGGCTTCAGTTTGGATTTAGAGAGAGCAATGCCCCCAGCCAGCCCCTCCACGCCTAGGACAGCAGAGGTGCGTGTCCCTCTCTGCCTGGAAAACCCGAGCACCATTTTTTAGAAGCCTTTTCATTTCATTTAGCTCCCTTCCTGGCACTGGCAGCGTCTGTGGATGGCGAACGAGCCAGGAGCTGTGCCTGCCTATTACCTCAGGTTTAACGTGTCTCTCCCTATCAAATGCAAAGCAGGAGTGAGCAGGGCTCTCATGCATTCTTTTTTTTTCCTCCTCCTTCCATCCGTTCTAAATTTATTTCCATGCCTTGCCGCTTCCAATCTGCATTTCCTGACCCCCTCACGTCTCCAGCCGCTGCCTCTGCTCAGAGCCTGCCAGGAGAGCTCGGGAGGCTGCGAGGGGGTTAAGGCGAGAGGCTTGGCTTTACCAGCATAATGTGTAACCCCGTAATGACTTTAAATATTGATTATTTGAAGGCCATTAGTGCTTATTGTTAAAGAAAAGTCAATACTTTTTAAGCCTCGCGAACCATTTGTCTCCTGTTAAAGGACATATCAAATTTAGCAGCGTGCAGCGCAAATCCCCTAATTCCCTGCTCCCAGGCCTCCAGCTGGCACATCGGGGGGAAAAAGGGGCTGCGGGGGGGGACTGGGCAGCACCACGGAACTGCTCCCTGCCAGGCAGGGACCAGGCTCATCAGATGGGACTGCCCAGGGCTAAATGCACGTCCTCGGGGCCCCGGGGCTGTAACTCAGCCCTTCCTCTGGGAGGAGGAAGAAGAGGAGGAAGGAAACGGACGGGGCTGGTACCTGCGTGGGAAAGGATGCGAGGATTTGCATTTCGGTCTGCCTGAAAGCACCCAGCAGCCTTGGCTCGGGTCTCGGGGGGCTTTTTCTCAGGGGTTGCTGTGTCCAGGCTTGCTGGGAAGCAGTCGGCCGGACCTGTGCAGGAAGGAATCGGGCTCCCCTGCTCCCTCCTCCTGCCCCCGTCCCTGTGCCAAGGGCCAAGCCTGGGGGGGAAGCAGCAGCATCTTCTCCATCTGACGGCCCTAAGCTGGCTGGGTGGGAGGCAGGCAGCGCTCGTCTTCGCAGTGGGGAGCATTGGTGTGCCCGCAGGGAGCAGGGTCCCTCGTCCCCTGGGGATTTCTGAGGTCTCCTGCTTGTCCCACCTGCGTTCGGGGGGGAGCTCCAGTCCTGCCGAGCAGACAGCCGGGGGGGGGCTTGGGGTGCAGATGCCTCCCCCTGAATTTTCTAAACCTTGGGGCTCATCCCCAGCGCGGGCGGCGTGTGTGTGACGTGAGGACTGACACATTCCCCGCAGCCCCCCCAGAACCACCGTGGGCTGCCGGTGTGGGCAGCAGGACCAGGCCCCCATCTCCCTCCCTCCCCAGTGCTCGCCTGTCTGCCGTGAGCTGATCCCTGCCGCGCTGGGGAGCTGCAGGGCTCTGCTGGGAGCCGCAGGGACTGGCCGAGAGCAGCCCCGAATTCCTTCGGGATGGCGGTGGGCGCAGCATGGAGGTGTAAGAACAGCCTCTGGTTAACGCTGTGCTGCCACCCAAGGGAAAAAACGCCCTTTTTTCCCCTGCCCAGCCCCGATCCCCATCACACAGCGTGCTGCCTGGGGCTCCTCTCGGCTAAAAGCTGGAACCTCTCCTCATTTTTTTAGCATCTCCCCGTACAGCCCGCGCCTGGGGCGGCCGCGCACCGCTCCCAGCACCACATCCCCTCCCCTGCATTAGGGAGGACGCATCCGCCGCTTGCCTGGCCGCGGAACAGTTAAAAGCGACTTGATTTCCTAAATTGCTTCTTATAAAACGAGCAGCACGTCTGCCAGCCTCGTCTCCCCATGATTACAGCTAATTACGATCGAGCGGACACCTCCTAGCCCCCGTCATGCCGCTTTAATTGTCCGTTATTCATCTGCAGGCTGTCCGGGGTGGCAAAGCACTTGGCAGCCCAGCGACCGAGGCCTCGGCTAATTGTGAGGCCTCGGGGATTAGGGCAGGTGATTACACACTTCATGGTGTAATTACATAAGCATCGCTTGGCTGCTGCCCCGGCTCGGAGCCGAAGGTCACGCGCTGCGTTACCTGAGATTAATTGGAGCTGCCACCGGAGTGCGAGGTGCTGGCGGAGCGGTTATACGATTAGCATTAACATTTCAGCAGCGACGGATCGATCCGTGGCTCTCCTCCAGACACAGCGAGCTGTGCAATTAGTTTAGAGGAGAGCTAGGGGAGGAAGGAGGAGGAAAGGAGAGACGGGGAGACAGCCGGAGGAGAAAGGGGGGGGGGGGAGGCGAGGAGGAGGAATTCAGAGGGGGCTCGCAGCCCGCCCGGTGCTGCCCATCAGCCTCTTGCAGCGTTTCGTGGTGATTTTGAGAGATTGCTGCGCGGAACGAGGATGAAACGGCTCCGGGAAGACCTAGGGAAAGGGCAGGCAGCGTTTCCTCGCGGTGCTCGCTGGAAAGCTGGTGCTGCAGGGAGCCCGTCTCACCCCCAAATTCTTCTCGGCTGGCTTTTCACGAGCCCGGGGGGCAATCCAGCCCCACCTTAGCGCCCCTCAGCCCCACTGAAAGGGGGAGCGCTCCTTGCCACGAAGTCACCCGTGCCTCCCCGCTCCCTTTCTCTCGCCCTCCGGTCTCTCCCTGGGCAGATTTTACAGGGAGACGTTGTAAAATGAAAATAAACGGCGCGGCACTTGGCTTTGCCTCTGGATGCCCTGGTGAAGGTAATAATGTTGTAAGTGGCCATCAAAAGGAATTAAGAGACATGCAGCCGGAAAGCAGAGATTTGCTTGCAGGCTCCCAGGGCAGATTTGACTAATGGAAGAGACCTTGGCTCCTATTCCCTTCCTGCATATCCTTTTTTTTTTTTTTTTTTTCCTCCTATTTCTTTCTGCAGCAAGCAAGCAGGCTCTACCTGCCTTGCTTCTGGGCATTGTCCTCTTCCCCCCCCCCCTCAAACCTGCCTCTTCCAGTCACTTTCCACCTTCCCCAGCTCCCCAAATACCTCTTCCCGCTGACCCCGTGGCACTTTGAGCTCATGTCCCTCTCCCCAGCTCCCCTCTCTCCGCCTCACGTCCCGCGTTTCTCTCCAGAACCGGGGACCGCCCCTCATCCAGCCAGGGCAGTGATTCCTGCGAGGCATCCCCGTGATGCCTCCAGATCTTCACAGCCCCAGCTCCTCAGATCCAGAAGGACTTTTTGGTTGTAAGGGAGCTGAGACAGAAACCCAAGCTCGGTGAGGGGAAAGGCAAACGCAGCATCCTCAGCGCTGCGTTTGCCAGCTCTGGGCAGCCAGGGGTGCTTTGAACACCCAGCGGAGTAAATGTACTGGAGCAGGAGGGTGGGAGGCAGGTAGGACCCATGGAGTTCTGGCTGATTGCTTCCCCATCTGGTTCTGATTTTCTTTCTTTATTATTTTCTCCCTCTTTTCAAGTATTACGTACGGGAAACGGGCACCTTTCTTACCTCAGCCCAGCCCCTGGCGCAGGAGAGGGATGCTCTTCCTGAGCCAGGGTCCTCCCGTCACTGGGCTGGAGCCTCCACCTTTTCAACGTGCGTTTCTCTTCTGATCCCCGCAGGGAGATATCCCACCCGCCGCCGCTGCTGTCGCCCCAGAACGCGCCCCATATCGCCCTGGGGCCCCACTTGAGACCTCCTTTCCTCGGGGTGCCTTCGGCCCTGTGCCAGACACCAGGTGAGTGCAGGAGACGCCCGTGGTCGGCTGGGGTCAGCTCTCCAGAGCGGTGACACCGGCTCTGGCAAGCGGTCCCTTGGTGCAGGCACGTTTTCTGTGTTTTCCTTTTACTGTTCTGGCTGCTGTGCAGGGATGGGAGCAGGTCGCCTTCCTCTTTTACTGCCCACCAACCCTCCTGCCCCGTGTTTCAGCACGGCGTTGGGAACTGGTTGGGTTGTGGAAGCTCTCCCGCTCAGCCCTTTGGAGAGCTTGCCCCGAGCGAGGAGTCAATGCTGGGCTGAATAACCCCGTATCGTTGCCCTCCCTGTCCCCAGGTTACGGGTTCCTCCAGCCGGCACAAGCAGAGATGTTTGCACGGCAGCAAGAGATGCTCCGAAAGCAAAACCTGGCAAGGTAAAGAGCGCGGGGGGCGAGCCCTGCCCTTCTTTTCCTGCTAGCAGGCAGAGCGGTGCGGGGTGCTGGGCTGGGGGAGCCGTGCACAAGCAGCAGAGGGACATCCGGATGATCCCAATGGATCTGAGCGCGTGGGGACCACGCTTGGAGAGCCCCCAGCCTCTGCTTCAGCAGGGCTGCGGGTTAGCAAGTTCCTCCTGGAGCCCCTCAGCGACCCCCTCTGCCTCTCCCCGTGCAGGTTGGAGATGTCGGCCGAGATCATCCGCCAGAAGGAGCTGGAGAACCTCCACAGGCAGCGGCTGCTGGCCGGCGACCCTCTGAGCCTCCACCCGGGCTTGCCCCCGGACCACCCGGCCCTGCGCAACGTGCACGACATCCCCGAGGGCCACCCGCTGCGGGAGGAGCTGTCCCGGCGCAACGCCATGCTGGTGCTGCGGCACAACAACGCGCCCCTGCTGTCCCTCAACCCCGGCGTCCCCAGCAGCGCCACGCCGCCCAAGGAGCAGCCGCGGCGGGGCAGCAGGAAGGCGGCTCAGCACCGCGCCGAGCCGCAGGGGCCGAGCGAGGCCAAGGAGCCGGCGGAGCCCCGCGGGGCGCGGGACGGGGCGCCGGACTGTAACGACGAGGAGATGAAGGACTCGGAGAGCGACGCGGACGTGAGCGACGAGAAACCGGAGAGCCTGAAGGCTGAGAGCAGCGGCTCGGCCGCGGAGCTGAAGGAGTGCAAGGAGACGGGCAAGGGCTGCGAAGGGGCCAAGGAGCTGGGGGAAGGGGCCGCCGGCCCAACCGCGCCCTGCAGCTCGTCCAGCGCCGAGTCCCCCAGCCACTTGCTTGGGCCGGGCATCAACAAAAGCGAGGTGAAGTACCTGCCGCCAGCCTCCATCCCGCCGCCCCAGCCGCTGCCCTTCGGGTTCCCCTACACGATGAGCCCGTACTTCCACGCAGGTGGGTGTGCCGAGAGGCCGCGGGGCTTGCCAAACGTGGGGCTCGTCCCCTTGCTGTCCCGCAGCGTGCTCGTGGTGGCCCTTCTGCACCTTTTAGTTAGAGCAATTAGCAGAGCAATTAGCAGGAGGCAGGAGCACGCGGAGGAGGGAGACCGGGGAGCACGGCACGCAGGGCTCCAAGCCTGCCTCCTCTCCACGCAGAGAGCCGCAGCGGCGGGGAGCGCGGCTGCCCGGCGCTCATTAGAGCTGCCTTCCAGCCAGGAAGGAGGAAGCGATTTTTCGATGACAGGCAGGTGGCCAGCGTGATAAATATTCCTGCTGCCAGGGGCTGCTGAGGCGTCCTCGCAGGAGCCCTTCTCTCCCGGCCATTAAGGGAAGCGGGCACGGCTCAGGCACGCGCCGCCCGCGCGAGGCTCCGCGGGGAGGCCGGGCTGTGCACGGGCTCGCTGCCTCCCCCAGCAAGGCACAGGTTCCTGTAATAGCCCATTTATTATTATCGCTTCAAATTTATATCACGAGCGTGTCTGGAGGCCTTGGCAGAGATGAGCGTTTCTGATTTTGCTCCTGATTTGTGGAGCCCGCTCCAGGTCTTTTCCTGAGGGTGGTTTTGCTTTCGGCGAGCTTTGCTCGTGGCTGCTAAAATCTCGCCTGCTTGCAGGAGAGCAGCACCGGGCTCAGGCTCCCTTGTGCCAGGAAAAGCTCCTGGCTTGGGATGAGGGCGCATCCTGTGCGGACGGGGGAGCCGGGAGGAGAGCTCAGCCGCTGAAATACTGAGGGCTGCATTGATCCAAGTGCTGCAGGGGCCCTGCGCTGTGTCAGGGTAATGTGCAGCAACAAAACACAACCCAAAAAAAAGGGGCTTGGCCCTTGAGGAAGGTTCTTGGAGGCAGGCAGAGCTGCACCAACCTCCCCCCTTGTGCCAAATGAATCCCCGGATACTTTGGAGGGCTGCTCTGCTCTTTTGGCCTGCCTGGTCCTGGCGTTGTGCGGCACTGTGCCAGTATTAGAAAGTGTCAGCTCCGCGGCGTGAGACGGGTAACGTGGCGGGGGGCTGGGAGGCAGAGCGGGGAGGGGAGCGGCTGGCTGGAAACGACGGCCGAGCCACGGCTCCTCCGGGCCTGCAGCAAGGGAGCTCCTGCTGCGGAGGCAGGGAGCCGCTCGGCGTCCCCGCCGGGAGGAATATTGACGGCAGCCAGAGCCGGGTCGATTCCCGTAGCCGCCTTCTGGGGACCTGGCGGCTGCCGCCTGACCTCATCTCGCCGAGGTTTCAGCAGCCCTGCTCCCCTCCTCCTCCTCCTCCTCCTCCTGCCGAGGTGAAGGATGGAGCGTGCAGGAGGCTAAAATCCTCGCATCGATCCGGAGGCTGGAGAGCAATTAACGGGAGGCTGCCGGTGCTGCACCCAGGGCGTGCGGGAAGGGGGTGCAGGGGTGTGTTTGGAGGGGGAGCAGTGCCTGCTGAACAGCATGAACCCCCCCAAAGGGGGCTGCCCCCCCCCGGCAGGGCTGCTTTGCGCACCGGTCCCCCGCTGGCACCTGAATCATCTCCTGCGGTGCCGCGGGCAAAAACTTGTCCCCGCAGCTCTCCCTCTCCCATTCTGCCTCCGGCTTCTCTTCCTGAGCAGCTGGACGTCAGGAGGAGGGAGAAAAATTATAAATGGATCGCAGCCGGGGCGGCGAGGGCTGGTACATGGACACCTGCCCACGAGCCTGGGCCGATGAATCCTTCGCGGTGCCTCCACGCCGGGCCCCATCTGGAGAGCTGCTCCGCAATCCATTAGCAGCCTCCCGGCCCGTCATTTATCACGGGGCGAGGCGGGGGGGGGACGTGGCAGGGGATGGCTGCTGCCCTTTCTGCGTGCTGGCGGTCCGGCGGGGCCCGCTGACATGTCATTATGGCACCAGCAGGCGCGTCCCCTCGAGCCGCTGGGCACCGATTTGTTCTCATTTGCCGAGCTGCCAGAGCGGCGAGCGGTCCTCGGTGGGGGCAGAGCCGGGCTGGGGGCAGGATGGGACCCCCGAGCAGCAAGCTCCAGAGCCCCAGCTTGGCGTGCTGAGTACCTGGGGCGAGACGGAGCCGGCTGCAGCCACGGGGAGCCCCTGCACTGGTTTCCCACTGGTTTCACTGGGAAGAGGCGTCCTCCGCTCGGTTTTTAGGTTCCACGGTGCAGGAATTGCTCGCAGGGCAGAGCCCGGAGCATGGCTCTTGGCCTTCCCCTCCCACCAGTATTTCCACCAGTTGGTGCCTGCGTTTTCTGGGTACAAACGGGAAGGGAAAACAAACTGAGTTAAACCTTTTAGCCACACTGTGTTTCTCTGTGTGTGGGTACGTGGAAAATCTTTCTTATTCCCACCCCGCGGGGCTGTCGTGCCCTCGCCCTGTCACTGTGCCACATGCCTGCGTGCATCTCGACCTCTCCCTTGCTTTCCTCTGGGGGGAAATGAGGGCAAAGGAAGGAAAAGCAGAGAGGAGAGGGCTCGTGCAGGGGCTGCGCTTGCCAACCCAGCCCTGTGGGTGATGGCGGTGGCCCTGCAAGGCACCCTGCCCCGGTGTGTGCCCAGCACCATGGGTGCATGGCTGGGGGGCTCCCGGCCGGGGGCACTGCCCGGCCCCCTCCCCTGCTGCCTGCACGGCTCGTTCCCGAGCACCGAGGGGCTGCACTGCCATCCCTGGCTGGCTTTTGGAGTTCGGAAGTGCCTCATTTTGGAGGAGCTGGCTGTTACGGGCAGGTCCCCTCGGAGACGCTCGCTCTGGCTGCGGCTGGAGGCGTCTCGCCCCAGCGCTGCCTGTGCCTGGAACAGCCGAGGGATTCTGGCATTCTGAGCGTGGTTCCAGTTCCTCCCTTCACCGGGCTGCGGCCGCCCTTCCAAAAAGCAGAAAGAGAATTTCCCTGCCCCAGGAAAGAGCAGCCCGAAACGGCCAAATGAGTGGCCGGGGGAAAGCCCTCGGCCCTTTTGGTGTCTTGTGAGTTTTAATGTTAGCACTGCTCCTCTCCCAGGCTGAGGAGCACCCGGAGCTGCCTGGCCACCAGCGGGGTCCCAGCTGAGCCATGGGGTGCAGAGGGATCGAGAATCTTCCCTGCTCCGGGGGGGGGAGGGGAGGGGGAGGAGAGAGGCCAAAGGGTGCCGGTGCCCCCCGTGCACCAGAGGCGATGCCGGCAGCGGGAAGCTCGGGGTGGAAACGCGCTGGAAGAGGTGCCGTGGTGCCAGCGCCTTGTGCGGGCTGCTGCTGGGTGGAAAGCATCGTCCTGGCACGGGAGCGCGCTCTGCGAATCCTCTCCTGTCCCCGCCACCCTGGACCTCGGGGGCTTTGTCAGGCAGCTGCCGGAGCCCCCATTCGTGGCTCCCCGTTTTGTGGCTCTGCTGTTTGCACCAGGACTTCTTGGGTGCCGCTTTCCCCGGAGGTGCCGACGGGAGCAGAGGAGCCACAGCAGGGGGCCGTGTTCCTGGTGCTGCTCCAAAGCCTGGGGGACAAAACAGAAACCTGCACAAAGGATTTTTTTCTCAGGATAAACCCCTGGGAGAAGTATTTTGGGGGGTAATTTGTTGCTTCATGCCCTGAAGCGTAGCATTTATGTCCCTCGTAAACTTTCACCCTGCCCAGCACAGCCACGGGTGCTCAGGTCCTTGTCAATGACCCAGATGAGGCCGTGCAGCAGCGAGTTCCTCACGTTAATAACACTTTTTATTTTCCCCCCAAAAGTGGCATTTTCTGGAAATGGGTTTCTTCAGTGCCTGTGTGCAGCGGGAGACGGGAGGAACCTGGCTGGCTCTTCCCTCCCTCCTTATTCCTGTGCCTCCCTCAGCTCTGGCGCGATGCCCCCAGGGGTGTCAGGAGCCGGGGGCACCCGCAGCGCTTCTCCCATCGCCCCCGTGCCGCTGACACGGCTGGGACCCGAACGTGGTTCCCAGAGCTGCCGACCCGGCCAGCGGGATGGGTGGACAGACGGACACGCAGGCAGCCACCGGGGAGCGGGGCCGGGGCCGGTTGGCATTCGGAGCACGTAGGCAGGGCAGGAGCGGGGCTGGGGGAGCGAAGCCCCCGGGGCAGGCAGCGTTCCGCTTTGCGGTGTGTGCAGAAACGCTCCTCGGGGTTTGGGTTTTATTCCTCCTTCCTTCTTTTCGCCGCCCTCCCCCCCATCTCTTCCCTGCAGCTGAAGAACATTAAGCACATGAAATGCATTAGCTGGGATTTTTCCTTCCCCCCTTCTCCCCCCCCCCCCCCTTTCCAAGCTGGGGACCTCCAGGAGGAAGAGGCCTATGAATTGACCCTGCCCAGTGCTTTAATTGACAGGTCATTAAAGATGAATGTGCGGCTAGAGAAAAATATTCAGATTGCAGGCTAGTTGTTGTCCGGGTGGGATTTTAATGATTTATGTTTCTTTCTCCTCCCCTCCTTCCCCCCCCCCCCCGGCCCTGAATGCTGCAGGCACCATGGGAGGTCTGTTTCTGGATGGCGAGGAAAGCCCCGCGCTGGAAGACATCAGCAAATGGACAGTGGAGGACGTGTGCAGCTTCGTGTCCAACCTGTCGGGCTGCACCGAGTACACTCAGGTAAAGCCCCAGCAGCCTCCCGGCCGTGCCTCCTCTTCCTCGCGTTGTCCATCCCCACGGGTGTGCGTCCCGGAGCCCCGCACTCCCTGCGTTTCGGGTGGATTGCTAAATGCTGATGGTGCTGACCCCAAAAGCAAAAGGGCCTTGCAGGAGGACAGCAGTGAGACGCTGCGTGGGGGAGGATGGGAGCAGGGCAAGGCTGGGAGCTTCGAGCTCTCCTCCTGCAGCCAGAGTGCCGCGGGGCAGAGCAGGGACAGACCCCGGTGTCACAGGCATCCCGGTAACCTCCGTGCTCACGCTTCGGAGCGATGCTGACGGTGATTTTTAAGCTCATCCTCGAATTACTACTGCTATTGCAGCAGCAGCGGGGGCTTTGTGAAGCCCGCTCGGTGTGAGGTCGCGAGGTGCAGTACAGAAACCAACCCCGTGTTTTTGGCTTCCGCATCTGCTGGAGCCCATTATCAATGCCCCATTGAGAGCGCACCGACTGCGAGGGCGCGGATTCCTGAGCTGTCTGGGACAGCCTCGTAAAGGGGGTCCAGTGTGCTTGGGGGGAGGGGGGAGAAAGCAGCAGATAGAGAGGCAAAGGGCCAGCGCCGAGGACAATCCTGCCTTTCAGCAGAGACGCATCCAAGGCTGAGAACAGATCTCAGAAGGGAGGAAGGAGCAGGACCTTTCTGGACGTGCTGCTCCAAGAGGAGCTTCCCCGACTGGCAGCGAGGGAGGGCAAAGCTCTCCTTGGGCATCCCGGCTGGCTGGAAGCTGGTTGCCAAAAAAAACCCTTCCTCCCCCTCCGTGGCCCTTGCTTCTTTAGTGCATTGGGCAGAAGTTGTGCCCCTCACAAGTCCTTTTCAGAAGGTGCAAGCTCAGCACCCAGCTCCTGCTAGGGCTGCGGCGTGCGTATCGGGCTCTACACGAGGTTCCCTTTAGGTCGTGCTGACATTGGTGGGTGCCCTGTGGAGGGGTGCATGCACCTCGCCCCGAGGGGATGGGGGTGATGGGACACAGCCTTTTCTTCTCTTTATGGAAACCTGGAATTGCCCCACAGCTCCCTTTTACCCCCAGGTGATGGGGTAACGTGCCAAATTCACTCCCAAATCCCCTTCCTCGCCCCCTGAACCCTGACATGAATCCCATCACGTGCTTTGTTACCACCTGTAAAACCAGTGCTGCTTCGGAGCAAAGAGCTGTGCGTGCATCCAGAGGCAGGATTTGGGAAGGAACGCTTCCCGTGGAGGTGCAGCACGCACAAAGTTCCCTAGCAGGAACGAGAGAGGTTTGGGCTCCCCACGGCTCAGGGTGTCCGGCGCAAGGTTTTGGCTGGCCGGGGGGGCTTGCAGGGGGAGAGGCAGCAGGTCTGAGGGTGGAGGGCAGCTCAGGGGCTGCTGCTAGTGAGGACGGCGAGGGATGGGGTCAGCACGTACCCTGCGCACTGATTCTTTGCTGGTAGGGACATGAGCCCAAGAGAAGGGCTCCCAGCCCAGGCTCGCAGCTGCCCCCGCCAACAGAGCGCCCCCGGCACGGCGGCACAACAGCACGGGGATGGGAATAGAGGATGGGAAGTCGCCTGCGAGCCGGTGGGAAGCGTGCAGGAATCCTTCACGCAGCCACCTCGCGGGAGGCTCGTCCATCCATTTCCACCTTGCGTGCCAGCCCCCGGTGCGCCAGCGGGGAGAAATCAATCGCTCGCCGAGACGAAGGTTCGGCAAGCTCGGCGCATCGCAAAAATGTTTCACGGTAACGGGAGCAGCTCTAAACAGCCTCGTGTCAGGCCCGTGCTACGTCGCGTTTTGCTGGGGGTGCGTGGTTTAAGGGGGGTGGGTTGTTCTGCGCCGTGGTTACACGCTTAGCAGGTTTTTTACTCTGTGCAAACGCCGGCGTTCGGGGCAGAGCCAGCTCCGGGGCTGCAGAGCTGCCTGTTCCCGGCTCCAAAGCCACAGCTGCCGGGGAGGTCTGGCACCGGCCTGCGGGCTGCTCCTGCCAGGAAAAGCCGGCGAGAGCGTGGTGGTATGCAGCGCGCGTAGAGCCGCGGCGCAGGCAAACAAGAAAACTTGAGCAGAAAAACCAAAAGTCGCCGCTGCTGCTCTCGACCCCCGACAATCCTCGGCTTTGTCCCCGCCGCGGGTCGGGACCTGCGGGACACCCGAGGGCGACGCTGCTCTCAAGCCGAGGCTTTTCGTGCCGGGTTTTAGCGCCGAGCAGAGGGAGGCTGCTGGCTCCCAGCCACGCTGGCTTCACGGGAAGAAGAAATGGGTGTATTAAGTTCCGTGGGGTCAGGGAGCAGAAACGCGCTGCAGTCATGAGCGGCGTTGCTGGTGGAGTCCAGCAATAAAAAGGCTTGCAGCAGCTCAGCTGCCGCTCCAAAGGGATGGCTCCGGGCTAGGGGCTGCTGAGAAAGAAGCCGTTAGAGGAAAATAAAAACTCCCCTCGCCGTACTGCTCGGTGAGGGCACTGCTGTGCAAAACCTCCGCGTGGCGTGGCGGCAGGATCAGGCCCCACAGGCGGCTCGTTCGGGCAAGCCTCCAGCGCGAGCCGGGCTGCGAGAAACGCTGCGGAGCGGTGGTGGGGCTGGCTTTAAAAAAAATAAAGCCCAATAAAACAGGCCCAGAGCTGACATCCCCCGAATGCTGGCAGCTTCTGCTCGCACTACAGAGCCTGGGCGTCTGGAACAAACCCCGGGGGAGCTGAGTGCAAGCACAGCTCTGCTCTGCCTGCAGGGACCGGGGCAGTAAGCTCACGGAGCCAGCCCGTAACCTTTACAGCACGTGCTGGGAGGAAAGCTCCTGCCTGACCCTGTCAGTTCAGATAGATGGAGGCAAAACAGGATTTTTCCACCCCTCTGGCTGTGAGACCGTGTCCAAATGGTGCAGTTTTGCAGGGCCGGGTGTATTAGGGTATGACGTTGCCCTTTGGGTGGACTAGCCAAGCTCTGCTGCCGCGGCTGTGAGGTGTGTGGCTGCACAGCACCCGCTCTGCGTCGCGGTGCCGCAGGGGGGACCTAACCCTAACTGCAGGGGGTGACCATCAGCGTGTGCCAACAGCACTGGTGATGTGTTCTGTCTGGTGATTTTTTTGGGAAAGGGCAGCTTTGAGGAGGATACTTGTGACCTGCACAGACCTCACTGCAATACTGTTGGGCTCCTGGCTCAGCTTTTTCCAAGTTGCCAAGAAAGAAGGCGTGCGGTGTAGGATTTGTCAACAGTTCAGATTCACGTGGCGTCGTCTGTCCTTTTTCTTGGAGTTGGGATAGGGCCTGGGACGTGTCACATCTCTTTCTCACCCAGGATCGTACGCGGTCAGCTGGGCTTACTCGTTGTGATGCTCTTACGTATGGCGGGGTGCTGACCTGGGGGAATGCTCCTCAGTGAAAAGGGGAAAAAAACATCACCTCCCAGCCCGGTAGTTAAAAAATGTTACTGCTTTAGCAAAATGAGCCCGCCCTGCACTGGCCTTCATGCACCATGCCATGTGTCTCCATTGACGTGTTGGCTCCTGGCTGTGGATGCAGGGTGTTTAATATGGGTGTGGTGAGGGATCTCGTCCCAGCGATGTGGCTCCCTGCCCCTGCTGAGCCTGTGCCCCTGGTTTCCCGCAGGTATTCCGCGAGCAAGCGATCGACGGCGAGACCCTGCCCCTCCTGACGGAGGAGCACTTGCTGAACAACATGGGGCTGAAGCTCGGCCCCGCGCTGAAGATCCGCTCACAGGTAAGACCAGTCCCATGCCGGGCGGCACCCACTGGGACGCTTTCAGGTTGTCCCCAGCTGGAGCAGCACCCCCGGGAGCCCCGCTTTAGCGACTGTAATTTTCCAAGCGAGAACTGTTCAGTTATTTAATTCGGCTTTCAGGAGCGCTTGTGCTGGGCTCCAGAAATGGTGCATGTGCTCAGCAGTCACGCAGCTCTTCCAAGCCTTGGGCACGGGCAGCGCGCTGCAAATAGCTCGGGACGGGGATGCAGAGGGAGCCTAAATCGGCCCCGCTGCGGCGAGGCGAGGTGCTTGTGGCTGGCCCCACGGCGAGCAGGGAGAACAGCTGCAGCCAGGCAGGGGAGGCAGAGGGTGCCAAATCAGCTCCACCTGAAAATAGTCTGCAGGGACTCAAGTGAGTGATGCCATTTCAGGAAACGTGTTTTTGTTCTAGACGGGCTGCAGAGCCTTTTGCTGCTCATTTCCCTCGCGTCCAAATGGCTCTGGGCAGCTCCCTTTTGGGGAGCTGGAGGCACCAAGGCATTTAGCAGGCTCAGCATCGGCTGCTGAGCGCTTTCCCTCCCCAGTGAGGAACATCAAGCTCTGCCCCTCCTCGGCTGTGCTAGGAGCCTGCTGACCATTTCTGTCCCAGGTAGGCAGAGCTCCCCGGGCTCGCTGCTGGCCAGGGCCCATGCTCGTGGTGTTCACTGGCACTGTGACACACCAGCATTAGCTTTGTTTGCCTCTGTTGATTTAGCCGAGCGCTCTCTTCAAGGGGAGAGCTGCATTTCCTCCCCAACAGACCAGTTTGCTCCTGTAGCACTGTTTCTTTAAAGAAATGCCAATCCTCCCCAAAACACCTTTTTTTTCCCCCGACTTGGCTCCCAGCTGCCCGTGGAGGTTTGCTTTCCTTCAGTCAGGTCACAGCAACCCAGTACAGTTGCCTCCAACTCCTCTTGGACACGACGCTGGCCGAGCAGCCCCTACTACAGCTGCGTTTTGCATTTCCCCCCCCGTCCATCCAGCAACCAGAAAACAGCTTCTGACACACGTCAGGACCAGGCAGGGCTGGGGGATGCCACCACGCAGCTGCTGGTGCCAGCACCAGGCACATCCCTGGGCCGCACGCGGGGCACCGCGGCCCTGAGCCACGAGCTGGGCGTTTGTCAGATGATGTTAAACCAAGAAGGGAGCCGTTCCTACCTTCCCTACAGCCCTCGCTGTTTATGGGGGGCTAATAAAAAGGTTCTGTGGGCAATTGTTCCCCGCGGGTCAATTCAGTAGGAAATAAAACTCTTCTGTTTCTTAAAAAACAGAGAATGCCAAATAGCTCACAGACATACTCAGATTGGATTTGGTAGGGGGGGATATGAGATACGGGCTGAAGCTCGAAAAACCCTGCTTCGATTTTCAGTAGTGTTTAAAGTCCTCTAATAAGGCAGGGGCTGGGGGGGGGGTAAGTGGGGGAGCAGAGTCCTGATGTTGCTAACTGAATAATGCCCCGGTTGTCTGGTTTGAACACAAGCCTGTGTTTTTGTTTAAGCCTAAATGTGAACCAGCTGTGTAGGTGCTGGAAAGTTGTGAGGCCTTTGGCCCTTGCTGGGAGGCACGAACTGCTGCAGGAGACTTTTCTCCGGAGCTGCAGAAGGGAGAGGCTGCAGGCTTACGGCTTCCTGCACTGCTAACAGAAGCCACCCTGTAGCCAGATTTTTTTCCCCTCTCCCCCTCGTCCCGTTAGAGCAATTCCTGCTCTTCAAAAGCGGGCATCGTGTGCTGGCCTGCAGGCAGCTTGCTGGCAGTCTGGGGCTAGCCGAAGTGTTGTTGAATCGGTGCCTGCTGACGGGATCACCGACGAGGCAGGCAGTGCCAGCCCGCTTCACCCCGTGCTTCAGGCAGCCGCTCAGGGGGTGCCCCCAAAGCCTGGTGCAGCCGGGCACACAGGGACGGACGCTTCCCCCCACTGCATTTCACCTGGGGCCATGCAGCCTTACCTAGCCAGGCACAGGCGCCAAGCGCGCCGGGTTTCCCCAGCTCCTCTGTGGGACCTGAGCATTTCAGGGGCCGGATTTGGGTCAGCAGCGGGGTTTCAGGCTTGCTTTCGGGCTGGAACTCAGCAAGGACTTCAGCGTTGGACACACGCAAAACACATCGCAGGAGAAGGTCCTGCACTGCCCATCCCAGCACGTCTTTAGCCTGCGAGGTGTGAGCAGGGCTCCAGCTGCACCTTGGGGCCGTGCTCTTTACGAGCCATGCAGGGAGCACAGCAGAGCCCTTTAGGAAAAGGGAGAGGGGGAAGGAATCTTCCCTGGCCTTCTCCAGTAATTCACGAAGGGGGGGTTGGTGCATCAGGAATAGCAGCTGGTCATTCAAATGCTGTAGCCTAGCCGTTCTGTCTTTGGGTCCCCTGGGATTTCAGACCCTGGGGCGCTGCAGGACAGCGCAGCCCCCGGGGCTTTCTGAAGCCGGGTTGCGCGCACTCAGCCCTTCAGCCCCTGCATTGACTTTCCGTTTTCCGCTAGGTCGCCAAGAGAGTGGGCAGAGTGCTGTACATGGCAGGCTTCCCCATGGCTTTCCCTCTGCAACCCCCCGGTTTGCGGCCTCCGGAGCGGGACCTGCCCCCCGCCGACCTGCGGCCGTCCTCCACGGGCAGCGTGGCCTCGCCCTTCAGCAGCGGGCTGCCCTCGGCCAGCCGCATCTCACCAAAGCAGGAGAACGGCAACCCCGCCATCCTCGCCGGGCTCAACGACACCACGAAACCTCCCTCCTAACTGCAGGCCAGCTCGGGGCTGCTGCTGGAACTGAGCTTCAGTTGGGGAAACCGAAGGGCAACGCGGCACGAGAGCAGGAGAGCCTCAGTGCGAGACACGGGAGCGAGGAAGGGAGGGTTTTAATTTTTTTGGATGCATTTGCTTTTTGATTAAATAAATAAAAAAAAAAACAAACACACACGGAAGTTTTAGAAACTGTAAAAAAGGGAAGGAAAGAAAACTATCCAAAGATGTATCGAGACAACACGAGTGAAGAGGAAGCCGATGCTGGAGCCCAGCAGCGGTCCCCTTCCACACCCCTTCGCGCTCACCAGGCTGATGGAGAGCTGGCAGCGGGGAGGAACGCTCCTCTTTGCCTTCAGAGCCACACGGCTTTCAGGAACTTCTGGCAGTGACTCCGAGCAGGGCCAGGGAGGGGGCACTGCTCCTCCCAGTGGTACCCAGCACCCCTGAGCGAAAAGCAACCCATGGAAACGGCAAGCGCCCGCCTTCCCGAGCAGCTCCTCCTCCCTGGAAACTGTACTCAGTTCCTCATTCAGGTGTCTATGCATCTCTAGCGACTTTTAAAACAATACCAAAGACAGACAAAAAAAAAAAAAACGAAAAAAAAAAATAGAAAAAAACTAAAAGGCAAGTTCCGGTCCATGTTTACTTCAGTGTGGATGGTACGGCACAGGCGGCTCGCTGCCGTCCCTCGGCTGGGGGCTGCCCTCTCCCCGGCGCCTTTTCCTTGCAGCACACACCCAGGAGGACTCTGCCCGCGCTCCAGCCCCGCAGAGCTGCTTTTTTTTTTTCCCCTTTGTTTTGTTTTAAAGAAGGAAAAAAAAGAGTGTGTGCGCTTAGGTGGGACGAAGGGTCACAGGCCTCACTCCAGCGTGGCCCTCTCCCTCTGCCGCGTGTACGACGGACTCATTTCTACGTTTGGGTTATCATTTTTGTTTGTTTGTAGGGTTGGTTTTGTTCCTTTCCAAGCCTTGTTCCAGAGGTGGACGTAGTTGCACATTCGGGCCTGCTGTGGACCATGAGACGGATACCTGTGCGTTCCCAGAGGAGGGGGAGGGATGCTGGGGGTGGGGGGGGGGTCAGGCTGAAAACCAAGGGGCAGAGTTTTTAACTACTGTGAATGAGCTGGTAACTCCTGGGGGTGACCTCCTGTGACGTGTACAGTTGTGAGCAACAATCACATGTGGTACTTTTCTCTCTCTCTCTCCTCTTTTTTTTTGTTTAAACGTTGCACGTGCTACCGTTTTTTTCTTACAAAATAGCTTGGTGGTACATTAGCTTCTTTATATTGTAAAAAAAAAAGAAAAGGAAATTGTCATTATCCATCACATCACGATAAAAATGCTTTCCAGCAATCAGTTTAAATAAAAAAGAAAAACACTTGATTTGCACATGGTACCTGGCTTCCTGAGCCCCTCGTGGATGGCTGCGCTCCCCACGAAGCCTCTTGGTGCGTGCACGCTTACTCGAGCCGCGTGCCTCACGGCTGGTGGTGGGAACTCGGCGTTAAACAGCAAAAGACTCCTTGCCCAGCTAAGTTAAGGGAAAGGAGGAAGAAGCAGCCTCTTTCTTTGGGAAGAAAAGGTAAGTTAAGGCTTTTTTTCTTGTAGTTAGGGCCCTCCAAGCCTCATCTGCGCAGCCACATCCCAGGCTGCCAGCTGTCACCGCCCGGGGACACCGGCTGCGATAGCAGCAGTAGGGAACCTCCGCGTGGAGCAATCCTGATCCCTGCTACAGCAGCAGGTGCTCAGCCCCCCTCAGGGCGCTCTAAATAATAAACAACTAATAATAAATGATTAATTTCTGAGGCTACTTCCTCCTCCCTGTGGGATAAAGGGTGTCTGGGTGCGTGTTTAGGGAGGACAGGACCAATAATTATTTTAACTACAGCTGGGGGAAAAAGAAACCACACCGCCCTTTCTACCCCTAAGCTCCAAAAAAGCGTAACGAACTCGGAACGAAACAGAACCACTTCCCCCACGCTACTGCAGCGGCGATTCACCCATTTACCTGCAGAGCAAGGACGTTGGGAAGCAGGGAAGGAGCAGCACTGGGCGTAGGGCAGGAAGGGCGACATTACAGCCTCACATGCACCCAGTCGTTGTCGCTTAGGGCTGGGGTGAGAGGGAGCACACCAGCCAGGCTACAGGACGCGGGGCTTGCCTGGGCCTTTTTGTCTGCAGTGAGGGAATGGTTGAGTCCTGCTCCATGAAAACAGAACTTAAAAAAAAAAGACTTTTTAAAAATGTTTTTAAACAAACAGCTCGTCTTCTTGTGGCGTGCCCGGAGGGGAACACGTAGGCAGTGCAGCAGGCAGCGATGAACAAGCCCGTGCAGGCAGCTTGGCCACCCCAGCGCTGACAGCTCGCTCGTGGCCTCACTGAACGGGGACAGAGAGGAATAAAGCTGGCATTGAGTCCTGCCCCTTTATCTCCCTTTCCCCCCAAAAAAATCTGCATTAAGAAACAATGCTCCTAAAAGGCACGGTTAATTTTCAGGAGTGGTTTTGTCAGATACGCTCTGAGGATCCTTAAGCTTTTCCTACCTCTCAGCAAAGCCCCTCTATTTCCAGTTTACCTTCCAAAGAAACCTTCCTGAGCTGCCAGTCCTGCAAACTCCACTCTCAAGAGCGAAGCTGTTTCTGTTTTCCCAGCAGAACACGACCTGGAGCTGCGCGGTGCCCTCCCACGAGCACCCCCCTGCAGGAAGACACAGCCTGAGCTGCTCCCCGGTGCCGTGGGCGGCTGCTTGGGAGGGAGGGAGGGAAGGAGGCAGGCTGCCCGAGGCGTGCTGCAGTCCGACTGCTGTTTGCAGGGCTCTCAGCCAGCAGCCGGGCACGTTCCCTGTGCCACGGTGCCACCACGGGTGACACCAGGGCTGTCACAAAGCACAGGAGCACCCCGGATGTCCCTTGGCTCACCAAGCACGTGTAACCTGGGCAAAGCCAACAAATCCTGGGCAAATCCTACAACGTTTCTGATGTGAAAAAGCGCATTTCCTACGTTACTACCTTTGCCTCCTTACTCCACCCTGCTCGCACAGCCTCCCTCCTCCTCCCACACCCCAAGGCTTCTTATTTCAGGTTACCACACACTCGGTATCCTCACAGCCTGCACGTCTGACTGAGCTGCCTCTGACGTTGCCCATAAAGGCTTTCTGCTTGCAGCGAGGCCACAAAGCTCCAAACGCTCTGCGCGCTCCTTGAGGACCCTTGGCTTAAGAGAGGGTCTGGGGAGAGAGCCTGGAGCAAAATGGGGCTGGACAGGCAGGAGGCCCCTCGGACAAAGGGGCTGCTCCTTCCCCTGGCTGAAATGGGCGCCTACGTTATTTAAAGCAGGAGGTTTTAATGAGGGCTTTTTATTACCTACGCTGAGAAGTTTTACTGGCTTTGAAGTGCCCAAAAATGTTACCAAAAATATATCCTCGGTAGAAAAAGCTTGAGAAGTCCAAGCGGCTGCTTTGCCGTGTCACCGTAACAGTCCTTGGTGGTACCTGGGGCTGGGTCCCCCCCCATACCACCTCCTGGAGCCCAGCTGGAGGTGCTGGAGGCTGGGGGGGGGCGGTCCGGCAGGGCTGTAAGGGCCCAGAGGTGCTCAGTCCTCATCGGAGAACGCCAGGTCCTCCACAACATCCTCGTCGCCTTGGGCCAGCTGCTCGAGGTCAGCCCGCGACAGCCCCCGGGGGCCGGTCCTCTGCTTCCGCGGGGCCTCCGTGCTGTCGTCCTCTGTGGGTGGAAAGAAAGAGAGAGAGAGAGAGGTGTAAATCCTGCTTTACGGGGGGGGCAGGTGGAGGCAACTCATCGCTAATTAAGCCCAGACACTCGTTAATTTATTGGCAGTGCTGCAGCTCCCCGATAGTGGTAGGTGAGCGCTGCAGGGCGCAGCACAGGCTCTGGGGAGGGAGGAGAGGTGACGGTGCCGTGCCCCAGGCACAAGGGAGGAGGGAGGGGACGAGGCAGGCAGTGCCCC